>NW_018397267.1:5139659-5214740 GCF_002168275.2 Theobroma umbraticum | reverse complement strand
AAACATTGTAATGTCAAACATTACATTATAATTTAATTGTACACATTGTAGGGAATGTACTTTCACTTTTTTCATACCAAACACTACCTTAATATTTCAAAGGATACATCATACATGGTATATATAATGTTCATTTAGCAAAATCAAAGAAAAGATCATGAGTTAAGCAAAAAAAAAATGTTAACTTAGTTAGTAACCGACTTAAATTAGAGTTAAGTTTAGAGTCTTTTATATTTAGGTCCAAAAAGCCATTTTGAACAATATAATACAATGTCAAACAACCTTAAAATTTTCAATTCCCACTTAAATTTGAGTTTAAAAACTGTGATTTTTCATGTCAATGAGATTGAAAATTCAAAATTATTAGGAAAAGACTTTAAAGTTTGTATTAATGTCACTTTTCTTTAAAGTTTTGTTCACTTTCATTGTGATTGTACAAAAAAATTATAAGCGATAAATTTAGAGAATTCAATGATGGATTGTGTTTTATATTAACGAAATCAATCCATCGTGTATTCACTATCACATGACACAAAAATTATTAAACTCTTATAAAGTTTTTTTATAGTAAAATAATATTGAAATAATAACTTGTTGTATAAATACAATTATTTGAATAAATATAATTATTTGAATAAAAATAATAATTCAAAGGATTTTTTTATTTTTATTTTTTCGATGTGCGATTATATATCACGTTATTATTGTTGAAGATATCCAACATATAGTAAGTTTTTCAAACTATAGTTTTCTCATCCAATCACACGGCCAACACTAAGTTTAAATGAACATATTTTCAAAATGTAAAATTATGATGTTATTCGGATTTGTTAGGTACACAGAAATTAATATATATCATGAACACAAAAGTGATTTTAATACTACAAAATATATATTAGATTAATAACCATAGCAATAAAATTTTAAAAAAATGTTGTTCAGTTTACTCAAATAACTTTTCAGCATAATCTCTTATGCTATACTAGTTTTTAAGCATTTCATACAACTATGAGGCTAAATCTTACATGGATAATAAAAAAGTTTATGGCTGCTTGTTGATTTATTTATTCACATTTAATTAGAGGAATAGGTAATATTTAATTTTCCAGAAGCTGCTATATATTTAATTTATTAAAATGCTATTGCTATGTTCTCTTGAATGCTCCAAGATTGTTTTTTTTTTTTGGTTTATATTATAATGCCTTGAAACATAAATCAAAGTCATTTTGAGACCATCGCACTGTATCATGTTAATCACCCTGGTAGACCATATTGAACTTTATGGTCTTTGAGATATTTTACAATGACCTCAGTATGTCATTTTTTGAGAGATCTTGCTAGTTCAAATTCAAATTATAGCTCAGGAAAATGGCACTTAGCATGGAAGTGGGAGGGGCCTGAGAGAATTCGGATGTTTATTCTTCAATGCTTACATAATCGACTTCTGACAAATGAAGAAAGGTGTCGTAGACTTCTTTATGTTTGCAATGTGGTGCCGAAGAGGAGACATTATTCATTTACTTAGGGATTGCCCTAAAGCTATTGCAACATGGCCGCAATTCTTACCGCTAAGTGCGTATCCCATGTTCTTTGATCTTTCTACTGTCCAGTCGTTTTTGGCTAATTTAGGTAAAGCTAATGTGAATGATAACTCTGTTCATTGGAATATTATATTTGGGACTACCTGTTGGTTCCTTTGGAAATGGAGGAACACATACATTTTTGAGAACACAGAAATTCCTATTGAACGATGATTGTCAATGGTATACAGCATGGTCTCAACTTTGCAAAATGTTGAAGTGGCAAACATTGAGAATGAGGGACGCTCATCCAATTCTCAACAAGAAATTTTGGCTGATTGGAAAGCTCTTTCCCCTGGTTGGATTTTATTAAATTCGAACCGTGCTTATAGGAAATTGATCTGACAAGTGGTAGCTGGTGGCATTTTAAGCGATTCAGCTGGTTAATGGAAGAGTGGATATGCAATGAGACTTTGGCTTTCAAAAAATAGACTTACAGATCAACAAAAGGCTAATTGTTCTAGCACATTCTTCTCAAAAAGATCATTCATGTGCAAATTCAAATTTGTTCAAATTATTCAACGTTGGATTCAAAGACACTTGGAGGTTTAAATTCGTCATTTGTTTTGAAACGGAAATATTGTAGTAGACTATATGACTAATGAGGGATTTCCTATTTCTGAAAACTTTTTAGGTAGTGTTCGATATTAGGAAAGTGAAAACACATTTCTTATAATGTGTCTAATTAAATTACATTACACTATTTATTTTGCAACAAACTACTGTAATGTAAGATGTGATTGTAGTCTAAAACCAATACAATCATATTATATTACACTCTGCAATGTTATTAAAGATATTTTTATCTTTCAATTTTATTACTTTGTTAAAAATATTATGTAATGTTATAATTAAAATATAAAATATAAGAATTAGAAATTAAAACAAAGTAAAATATAAGAAATTAATATGCAATGATTAATATAAAAAATTATATTAAAGAAATGAAAATAAAATATATAAGATTATAATAAGAAATAAAAATAAAATATATGACATTAAAAATATATTTAAAAAGTAATATTATATAAAAATTAATAATAAAAATATAATTATATTAAACTTACATTTTAATAAATAAGAGTAATTTTAAAAATTAATATTATATTTCTAATAAAATACTTATACTTACATATCAAATATTGTAATGTTATTTTTTTTATAATCACATTACTTGCAATCACGTTACCTGTAATCACATTACATTATAAATTACCAAACGTCGCTTTAGTTTTTTGTAATCCTCCATAGAAGGGTTAGAAGTTTATTATTGAATGATGTAAAAAGAGTTTCTTTTACCAAATTGAGGAGGCAATAAAAATTTATTCTTTTCCTAAAAAAATATTTTTAGTAAAATTAAACAATAAAGTTTAATTTATTTTTGATTTTGATAAATTAATAAGAATTTATTTAGATTTTATTGAATAGTTTAAGGGTTTTTTTTTAATATTCTGCCATAACTGTATTATGATTGGGTACTGCTGATATCATATTTCAATTTCTAAGTTCACCAATCACGGTTAACTGTGGACTGACGCAGCTAATCAGATCAGATACAAATCGCCTTACCTGTGTTCGAACCAATATATATTCAAAAATAATTTTTCACCCGGAAATTTTCCAACTTCGTTATTCAATTTTCCCGCCCCCTCATTTTCGTGGCAAAACTTTACCGGTAAGTACTCGTCTGATCTCCCACAGAACCCCCGACAATCCACAAAAAATAATAATAATAATTGGGGATTTTTTTTTTCTCTTCTGTTGAACGAACCAACTGTTATTATTATTATCCTTTCGATTTAAGTCTTCTTAGTTTTTTATATATTGGTTGTTAAATTATTTTGTTAATTAGGATTAACAAATAATTTTCTCTGTTATACCTTTTTTCACAGTTTTGATTCGGAAAATGAAAGTTTGCATAACTCAGTTTCTCACAAGATTTCTCTTCTTTTCGGTATTGATAATTTTCAGGTAAATCGTTTTAGTTAATTCGTTGAAGAAAATTGATATATGTATGATATTTATTGAATTATATGCTATTTTAATTTATTCTAATGCTTGATTTATTAACAAAATATGGTAGGTGTTGTTCGAGTAATGGAAGTGGTGAGAAGGAGAGAACATTAGGTATAATAAAGCCAGATGGAGTATCTGGTAATTATACTGATAGGATAAGAAAAGTTATTCTGGAATCTGGTTTCCACATCAATAAGGAAATGATAATTCAGCTTGATGAAGACAATGCAGCAGATTTTTACGCTGAGCACTCTTCCAAGAGCTTCTTTACTAGTCTTATTAAATACATGACTAGGTTATTACTTTTGTCTTGATAACTTCATGCTGTCTTTTAGTTACCCAGAGTTTGCCTTAGGTTTTGCCTATTTTTGTTCTTTCATAGACAAAGCAATGCATGTATTTTCACACTTTCATATTGTCAATACCTTAATCCAATTGGCTATGTTGAAAATATATCTCAATGATATTGTGCTTTTTCGATGATCAATTCTCTATGCATTTTCAATTTGGTACAACAGAAAGAATGAAGAAGAGGCAGAGATTTTCAGCATGTGAAAAAGCAAATTATTTGTTAAATACTCCTTTTCATGATTATTTCACTTGATTATTTGAATTATCAAGCCTAATTAGAGCCGGCTTTTGTTGTGTTGAACTTTTGGTGCTATAATTTTTTTTCTGTTTTTCAGCTGCGGATCAAAGAGAAGTGTCGATGCAGCATTTGTTTAAATCTTGTCTCAAATTTGAATATGTTGCCAATTGTTAATCTCATATCTTTTGAATTGCGTTTTGATTAACTACATATCATATCAATATGCAAATTGGGGTAGCATGAAACTCAGTTGCTACATCACAAGTGTTTCTAGCTCTCTCTCTCACTGACATTTCGCTTTTGACAGTGGTCCGGTGTTGGTTATGATTTTGGAAAAGGAAGATGCTGTTGCTCATTGGCGACATTTGATTGGACCCACTGATGCGGGCAAGGCCAAAATTACTCATCCTCAAAGGTTACGCATGTTTCTTGTTGATCTCATACTTTGTGCTTCTATTCCTCTTCTCTGTGGTTTTTCTTGTATGATCTACTTAAGTTGAAAAATTGGACGCATGCAGAAACAAAGATTAGTTGTCCTCCCATTACCTCACAAGATTTAGGTCCCTGCCAACTTTGAATTAGATATTCTTTCCATATCTTAATCCTAGAAGAAATTTGATTGTTTGATGACATGACTCATAAGTTATCAGCATTTTATGTTGGTTGTTTCTTCTGTTTCCAGCATCAGAGCAATGTGCGGGGTAGATTTGGAAAAGAACTGTGTTCATGGTTCGGATTCCCACCAATCGGCTCAAAGGGAGATTGCATTTTTCTTCAAAGAGACACCTCCAGGTCAGCTCTTGTTCCCCTTTTCAGTCAATGGAAATATAACTTAGACCATGCAAATCAATGATATACAGAGATGGGATGATATGTAATGAGTACAGAGTGAGCAAATATAACCTAGTTTCCATTGTGACTTCATTTCCTTATTAGAAAAGAAAAAGTCATCTGAATGCATGTTTTCTAAACAAGGGCTTTATATTTACTTTCATTTTCATATTTGAGCTTTCCCAGATGAGGCAGTCAGAAAGCACGATGAACTGTAACTGGCAAGTGCTCAAAGCTGAAGCTATATGATGGTTAAGCTTATTGTTAGAAGTTTGTACTATAGACTTCTCTCTCTTTTTGTCTTTTGTTCTGCGAGTGGGGCAGGGGTGGGGTTGGTTTCAATGCCTGCACTACAACAAGGATAGCCTGTCCTCTTCTCATAAACCATTTATCACTGGTGAAGGCAGAATGCTATACAAACCTCTTCTCTTTGCTTCAACTGTCTTAAAATGGAGTAATTTGAGGTTTATCAACAACATTAGTAGCATCAAGTGTCCTACAATTGTTCATATCCCTTTATGGCTTGCCCATGGCATCTTTCCAACGTGTTTCTCATCTTTTACCATTTACAAGTTCATTGTCTTGGGTTGTTATGTGATTTGATAGGTTTGTAGGGTTCATATATGCCAGGTGATCTAATGTGGGATTTTGTACAATGGATGACTTGTTGCTTGCCCTCCAAAAATGATTGTATGCAGTTTGAAGGAAATGCTATAATGTCATAGATAAAGGGGAGTACGATTCTATGAAGAATATAAATTACAGTATCTATTTTGTGAGATTTTAACAATTAATTCTAGCCATTCATCTTGTTATGGCATCATAGAAAAACCTGCACTATGGACATTGGAGACACTTTACGTACTCCATTTGGCTTAGATTGTAAGAATTTTACAGTATTAGATTACATGCTCTCTATTGTAGCTGGAAATCGGTTTAGTTTCTAACTGTAGCAACACTGGACAGCTAATTTTTCTGAGTGGATGTTACAGTATGTATATTTTCCTTTAAGAGCAAATCAAACATTTTTCTGATATCCTCTCAAGCAACCAAATAGAGAGTGAAGCTTCTGAAATATTTACTAAAATTATTATAAGACAGAAAGTTGGGCTGGGAAGGGACTAAAAGAAAAGAGAAACTGCAGGAAGCCAAGCAATAAGCAGGGAGGCAGATCTGAGTGTAGGGTAGCTGCATGTTAAGCCAAGTAAGAAGTCATCTGAATGAGGTGATCCCAATCCCAGTGAGGCATACGCCCCTTGTGCTCCTTTGGAAGCTTGGTCATGCAAAGATGTTTGCATAAACCAAGATGTGCCATGAGAAGGGCCACATGAGTGAGCAGCTCTCCTCCCTGCGCAAGCTGGTATGCATGTTCTTTCCAGTCAGAGTCATATGCCGCAGAAAACAGCATCTCTAACCACACACAGCAAATTATTTCCCATTGCTCTTCAGGATTCCACCTTGCATCCACAGTGAAAGAATGCAATTGCTTCGCAAGTTAACACCCTTTACTGATTTCCCACCTTCACCTTCCCCCTCCGAGAGGAAAGTTTGAGATTCAATATTGTCAAGGTCAAGCAATGTCGGGGCAACTTCAGCCAAGTCTGGCTATCTATTTTCATTTGCCAACCAAAAAAGTCCAAAGCTTCCAAGCAGGTAACTCTGTACCTTAGCTGACCAATGCCTCTGCGAAGCATAAACGAACGCATGACAAGGAGGTGCATCATGTAATCAGATAATTTCTTACTAATTTGGATGTTATTTCTGCCACAACTGCTCGGATATCTTCTTTTATGATAATGGAAAAGAATATCAGTAGCAATATGCCAAAGGAGGAGGTTGTGGGTAAATTCTACCTTGGTTAAGCTCCAGTGAAGATTTTCATAGATTTCAATTCCTTTATCTTTTAGCACGTCCGAGCTCCTTTCTGTACTAAATTTGAGAGACATGAGAATTTGAACTTTCATTTTTCATATTTTTCACGTTTTTGTTGGAGACGAGAGAGAATGAGTTCCTTTAAACCACCATCCACAAGGGCCCAAGTAGGACTCACATCCACCCAAGCATACTTCTGGATGTCCCAGAACACCTTTAGAATCCTTTTGGCGTCGACTAGCTTCTTGATGGCTGCATTAAACTTGTTTACCTTGGCCTTAAGGCAATAATTTAAGAGGCTGTGCTGTGCCATGTATTCTACTCCCTGGCCCTGCATCGACATTTTTAACTCCAAACAATAAGCAATATATGGATGGACACACCTAGGGAGGAGCCGCCAGGTGCTGGGAGTGGTCAACCACTGCATTGTCCAATTGGATAGTATATGTGAAATGACTGCAGTGCCATCCGCCAAAAATGCTCCAACCAGCAGCATGTAAGTTAAGACAATTTCGGCTAAAAGGTGATAATGCTTGTGAGTATAAGCACATGAGAAGGCCAATAATGCTCCAGTAGAAGACAAGAAGTATATGAAGCGAAGGATGAACCCTAGCTGAATATGATATATAATAGTCTTGGGGTAAGGAACGTCGAACAATAAATTTAGTTCGGAGTCTACCATTTTGAAGGCCTCTTTTGCTGACATATTTTTATTCAGGCTGAAGATGTCACTCAACGTTTTGTAAATCCTGAGATTGATATCTGAAAAGACTGGCATGCACATCATAAATGATAGATATGCTCGATGGAGATGCCTAGCTTGTGGAATTATGGGTTTCCGGTCTAAATGATCATCCAGCTGCTTATACTACTGCTCACTTTGCCCTTCCGGTTTGGGTCTAAACTTGCTAGGGGGAACTCCTAATAATGTGGAAATTGTAAAATGTTTAAAACCTGAGAACCTGAGAATCCAAAGCCGTTCCACGCACTTGATAAACCCGGCTATAAATATAGGAATGGCTATGTGAGCCAAGGTGTTATCATTTCCCCGTTCGAACCTCCCAAAGATGTAACAAGCTATCCCGAACTGGATGATCAGGCCTAACGTGTATAATCGCAACAATTTCTTTTCGTCGAAAAAATTAGCAGCAATGGTTTCGGTGCTGCCAAGGTGCGACAGTAGGAAGGGAGCCCAAAAAACTTGGGAGTGCATTGACTCTCCCAGATGATTGGCGCTTCAGGAGGGTAGTTAAAGCAGTAGTTGCCGCCAAGTCTCCAGCGAAGTATCCTGCACGAGTCACTAAGGCAACCCAAGTTTTGCCTCTTCTATTCTTTATTACATATCCAAATGCGATAAGGACGATATTTAGAGTCAGGCTAAGTAGAACCAGTACATATAGTTGCACTCTGCTCCAACTTTCCTTAACTTCCGGCGAACCCCAGCTGTGCGCGGTCGCCCTTGCAGCTATCCTACTGGCCTCCGTCAAAATTATGGCTAAAACAACTGAAAATTCATTTTAATTATATCTATTTTCAGAATTTAAAGCATCAGTGTTAATATATTGACTTTGTCACAGGCATATATATATATGATGGAAAACTATAACAACAGTTTTTGATAAAACCTTTCTAGTTAGCTTATTCTCTACATGTTTTAAATAATGGGTTTTCTTCTAATAAGATGACTATGGATTCTTATTTTCAAATCGTATGTAAAATACAAAAAAATTTTAAAATAATAAAAAATTAAATAAATAATTTTTGGCTGTTTTCATTTTGACGTGCAGTTTAACCATCAAATCATATCAATGAATTATGAAGTTACTTTTAAGTTTAGTTAATTAGCCAATATCTTATAATTTGTTGATGAATACCGATATGGTTTACATAATATATAATTCTATATAAGTTTATAGAAATTCTCTTTTAAAAAATACTAATTAAATGAAAATTTAAATATTTAACATCTAAATCTTTTTGTTTTAAACAAATTAGACACTTGCTGATTTACAAACATTTTGGCAACCTCCACATCGTAACATAAATCTAATGGTAATTTTAATTAGTTTATATTATGATAAATTGTGAGTCTACACAGTTTTGCAATTCCATGAAACATACCAATATTTATGATTAAACTGTTCATGGGTCGGATTAGGTTACGCTTATTGGACCTCTCTTTCTTAAAATCAAAATCGAGCTTGACCTAGCTCGCCTATTTAACTATTATTATTTTATTATTAAAATAATACTTTATATTTTAATTAAAATTAAAATTTCCTAAAAATATAATATTTGTTGATAAAATAAATTAATAAAGTTGGGCTTCAACCTAAAACTATGCTCAAGCTCAGTTCATCAGGGGCCATGCCCACCGTATCTGTAGACACCGTTGCTTATTGTCTTTTCGAATAAGCATTTATCATTCATATAGATTTTAAAAACTTCCCATGGGAGATGACAAGTTATATGTTATTCTTAATTTGACAGTATATTATGAAATTCCTATTGATGATATATTAAATATAAATTCTTTTTTTATCACCACTACTCAATTTAACTAAAGCTTGATGTGCTCAAGGACGTAATGAATTAAATAGGATACATGGTGAAGTTTTTAAAATGGATAAGTTAGACGGTCACTGCATATATATTTAAAAAAATTAATAAATTAATCTACATGAGTAGCAATGTTAGAAAATTTTTAGATTAACGAAAATGAATATTTTTTATCTATTATAGATATCAATAAAATTTACCCAATTTGTAAATTAGAATCTAATTGCATTAAATGATTACTATTTGTAAATAAAAATTTTAATTGCATTGAATGATTTTTATAAAAAATTAAAAATTAAATATTGTTATTAATATTAAAATTTTAATTTAATTTTTAAATTTAGAATATTAGTTTTCATAATTTATATTAAAATTTTAGTTTAATTTAGAGAAAGAAGGAGATGGGTAGAGAGAGAAAGAAAATGTGAAAATGAACAAATTACATCTTATCTAAAAGGATAATTTTTAAATTAATGAAGAGTAATTTTGTACGATTGTATTTTTTTGTCTATTCCCTCCGATATGTAATGGCTATTACCAAACCATTCTTCAGGACAGTCGTTTCATGAACCGAATGCTAGGAACAGAGGAACGGTTATTCCATTCCTCCAACCAAACATGGTATTAGAGTTTAAAAACTTCAAGGAACAGTGTATAATAAATTGCATATTCAAATATAAGGGTGAGATTATTTGTTTAAATTTTAAAATGATCTGTCCTTAAAATTATTAAAAGAAAAAAGAAACGTACTTTTGGTCAGCATCACAGGCTAGTCGCTGTTGACCGAAATGAGTGTTGGCAAGGAGCTAGAAAACCAATTGCGAATGTAATTCAGTTTTGTGATGGCGATGAATGCAAAGGCAGGCTAGGGTGGAAAATGATTTTTACAGTGGAAAAATGGGATTCTTTTTCTTCAATTCTTTTGCCTTAGTGTAAATTACACTGCTCTATAAAAGCTCACGCAAAACACGAGAGATATACAAATGCCAAATTATTGTGAAGGGATTACCCTTTAGCTTTCAGACAATCAACTCCTTGGCTTGCCTCCCACTTTTAAGGATGGAATGGAGTAAAATACAGCAATGTCGTACGTCGATAACTTGTTACCAGTGAATGGCATATATGATAGGACGTAGTAGCAGCAAAGCTAGGAATAGATGCAAAGAAGAGAAACATGGATTTTACGCAAACAGAATGGAAGTGTGAAGGCAAATTAACTTCCATAAAAGTGTAATTAGAGAGCCCGACCGGATCAATTCCACATCTTGAGAATTTTTGAAGTTTATTATTATTTTTTTTGAAAGGCTGAAAGTCATTCATTTCATCTCATTCAACAACTTTACAGATATAGAAGGTTAAACGACTCCCTATCCTCATTCAAAACCAAATCTGCACGCACACAAAAACAACCTGTAGACACATGCCCTGAATGCCCATGGACAACAACCCCAATCAAAAGGCAAACAGACCTTAGCCAAAACCAATCAGCAGTAGCAAGACAAAAGAAAAAGAGAAAAACCCCTGTACACCTTTGACGATATGCAGAAATTCCCTGTACTCGTCTGTCCATCGTCCTTTTCAGCACTCACTGCAACGGAAATCTTCCAAGGCACGATCACGATACTTACTTGAGTTTGACTGAACAAACACTTGAGCAATGAGTTCAAGTCTGAATCGTTTGTCCAATTCCCAACGTGTAAGGTATATCCATTTTACCACTTCTTTCCATGAAGGAAAATGAATTAAGGAAATAATTAAGTTCAGCTCTGTTATTAACAACTAACTAGTGCATGCATGGCAAAAATGGGACACATGTTATTGGCCCACGTGGACAGCTGGACTTGATATATATATAATTAAGCATGTAATCACGTTTGTAATTGCTCTGATCTGGTCGACATTAATTAACCTCCAGAAAATAGTACACCAAGCTTGGGTTGGGGAGGGCTGGTCCTCCCATCAACCGTAAGTAAACAAACAAAGTCCTCGTTAGCGGCCAAGAATGGAGGACTACTTTTTCCCTTTGTTAATTATTGAGAACAAAGGGCCGTACTTTATTACCATCCTGTTAGTAATATGTAATACATGGTGTATCTTGTTCTAGCAGCTTCTCGTGGCCTTTCTGCCAACATAGAAACATTTGCTTAATCTTTTAATGCATTTGATTAGATTATAAGTGAAGATCCAATAAAAAGCGAGCTAGTCAAAAGCATGATGGCCTCCACCTCCTGGAGGATTGAGGTCCACATCACCGCAGGACTTAGTTTATGGTAGCCAATGTTCCTAACCATTCCAGAATTAGTAAGCTTTGCAAATTTTAGTTTGGTTCCTAAACCCTAGACATCTAGTAGATGAAATAACTCACATGGCTTTGCTATCTTCTCTGTTTGTCTTGGTGGGAGTGCATCCTTGAGTTTTGACTCCCCTTTTCGTTTCCTTGTCACATGCATCTCGAGGTCATTCATTTTTCTTTTCTTTAAAAACATATTAGTTAAACCAAAAACCCTTTATAAGCAGCATTACTGTGACGAGTTAGATGACGATACAAGGTCTTTAGGCTAAGATTTTTTTCCTTCCATACGCTTTTCAAAGGTTTCATGTTCTTGCATTGGTTTAGCAATCTAATTAACCAAAGAACACTACACATAGCTCATTGTGCTCTTCATTATGCTTAATTCGATGCAATTAGCCACGTAAACCCATATAAACCACACAATTAACCAATCCGAGTTTAATAATCCTCCTCGCTTGGAGGTTGGCACAAGCTTTCATGTAAGTTTTTCATTTGTGATTCAAAACTTAATTCGTGTCAAGTAATAAAAATTATTTAGATTAATTCAAAACTTTTTTTTGTAATCTTATTATTTATTTATTGATTATTATCTCTGTTTATATCTAGTTTAATTACTACTATCTTGGTTTGCCTTGGATACTGTTTGAATCTATTGATAAGTCGATTGGTAAAATTAAGGTACTATGTATGACAGATCATGGAACGGGTTTTCTAATGGCGGGTCTGGGGAATAAAATGGATAGTTGTAGAAAGTCAACCCGACCCCTTTGGGACACGTGTTGGACCGACAGCAGATGATGGGATATCACTTTGTCTTTGACTGTATGACACGTAGCCTACGGCTGTCACCGAACTTAATCCAACGTCTTTTTGTGAAAGCCACTCTGACGTGGCAAGAGCGACGTTCGGTTTTGTGCCAATCACGTGATTGGCTCGTGCCTAATGGGTCCTAAGTTTTGCCGAGTAGAAAATTCCTAGTGGCATTTGATTGGAGAAACTGAAGAGTCATTGTTGCGGGTAAATTGGAGGCCCTGTGCCCTTCCCGGGAACTTACTGCTCGGTTTCTTGCCTGGCTCTGTCTAATTGTCTCGAAGATACTCCCATTTTTCTTTTCTTCGCAAGTAAAAATATTTAAAGCCAAAAGGAGAAAAATTATACTAGTATCACCAAATTTTGCATGGGTTTGTAACTTTATTCATCAAAGCAAGGAACGAATGACATGTAAACTAGCTTTGCTGTTCCTAAAGATGCTTGTACTAGAGTGATCTGGCTCAATCAACATTGGGATTTGCAATGGAATTAATTGAAGTTTCCATTGGTTCTCATCTTTAAGATAGATTTGATCAGCCCTGTATTTCAACAGTATTTTGCAAGGAAGATTCCTTTGCTTTAGTACAAAGAATGAAAACTAGAATGTACCTACATATACTTGGTTTCAAGTCGACTTAAGCATTTCGGGTATTAGACATGAAAGCCTGAAAAATTAAGTGAAATAATTTGGGACTAAATGAAGAATGTAGCTCTTGCCTACGGGGCCTTTCTACCAAAAACCACCCTGCATGATTGCACCACAAAATGTTGAGCCTCTTTTTCGATTTAAAGTGAAAGGAAAAGACACAATTGATGTTACAAAACTTTATTACCGACACCATACATCTGTTACATGAAAGGGGAAAGGTTTGTCTTCCCGTTAATTATTTTCTCATCTAGTAGCCAAAAGCTAACATCCTTTCCCCTTGAAGTAACACATGGCTTTATTGATCATGGTAAAGCATTACTCTCGTTTGTACTAAAATTGCTGTTGGTCGTTGTCATATTGTTCATGGAATCAAACAGGTAAATGGTCTTGGTGGGTTTAAGGTGCCCTACATTCAGTAGCAGGTGAGATTCAGGGGCTGATTTGGTGGGTGAGGGGGGACATTCCCACGAGAGTGTGGGGCTTCTTCTCTCAAAATGTTACCTCAATGAGTCCAAATCTCACCACCCTTAACCACTTTATTATAACTCTGTTGCTCCATGCTTCAATGTTTGGTTAGCTGTCAGAAAATCAGTTTGGTTTTCTTTGCTGAATTTACTTATAACTACTTAATTCCACTTCAATTTAACGGATACCATATATATTAGTAAAACAGAAACTACTATATGGAGAATGACTCCAAATACAGTCTGATGATAAATAAATTGTCTCTTTTACTAATTTTATCTGAAAACTCATGGCACAGCAAATCAAATTATGCAAGAAAATATAATTCACATCACACTCAAGCCCTCTGTATGTGTATCCATGCATGCTTTGTTTGACAATCCACCATGTTTTGACATGCTGCCTAACTCTCTAAGTAGACAACATTTTCCTTTACCTTTTACAATCGAATGAGAGTATTGAAAAAGACAATAATTTTTAAGCAAGGTATGATGTCAAGTAATGTCTTCAACATAGGTTTCGATAGTTTCCAGTTTATAACATGTGAGAGCTTAACATCCTAGTAAATGATGAAAAATTGAAAATATATATAGTTGATCATGCAAGTTAGAAGGATCATGAAAATTATGTTAACATCAAAAGGGAACAGTGTATAACGCAAGATTTTTTGTTATATCATGTGACAAGTTGTCGTTTAAACCTTTTTTGCAACAAGATCTTCAATAACCTTCTTGTGTCACTCCCACCACCGTTGGATAATTTATAGAGATTGATTCTTGCACTTTTACTAGAAATATTGTCTTGAAATCAGCATTTTCGTGATCTAATGGACTAACCGGTGCCACGAGGGCGCCTGCAGCCGGATGTTCCTGAAGCGTGCCCACGGTATCCCCCAGCTCACGTGTTCTATACATAGATATGGACATACATGCATAGATTATATATTCCGGAGAGAATGTCTTTAAGCTATAGTGGGGGAATGGGTATATTAGTTGTACAAGGTGAGAGGGTAAGAGGTTCGGAGCTTACAGAAGAAAAGGTTAAACACTAAGAAACAAAAGGTGGGAAGGAGGGATGAAATTGCAAAAGGCCGCTGTTTAGGAACTTGAACCAATAAACGAATGGTCATGAAATTCATCAAAACCAAATCCATATATTTATACTTCCAAAGCTCAATTCTCATTGGCTTTTAAGATCTGCAGTTTTACACCCCAGCTCTGCAAATACATTTCCACCACCTCCACCAGCACCTCTTTTCAAATATTCATTAGAAATCGCTCCCCAGTTTCATTCCTGGAAAGGCAGATTAGTTTCCGGTACTACATCTGAAAATGAAGGTAAGTTTGTTTGCCATGTTTCTCTACCCCTGCGTTTTTGAGAAAGAAAGTGAAGATTAGTTTTTCAATGTAATGAATCACGGTATGAGATCAAATTCACATCTACAAGAGGAATCCACCACATAAGTTTGATCAAGCCTTTGACATGTTTGATTGCAGTTCTTTGGTTGGATGCAAAAGAAGCTTAATGGGAAACAAGGGAGCAGTAAACCAAACACAGCTTCAGCTACTCGTAAGCATTCTTTGTCTTCTTTTTGTTTCTTCTAGTTTTAAGACTTACTTCATGCATGCACTCACACATATATATTTTGACATTTATCGGTATCTATTCTTATATTGTTACTGTGAAGTAAAAGTTTTCTCATTCCATCCCTCATCCAAGCCAATATTAATTAATTTCAAGATATAGAAGAACCTAGCTAGCTTCAATTTGGCTTGAATAATGATCATAAATGACAATATCAGGGTGTCTAAGAGATGTTGTTTCCACAAACACTGTAGTCGATAGGGTAATTAAGCCTGATTAAGTTTCAAGCTGGAACGCTGTTCCAAGTCACATGAAATGTTGTTGAGTAATGTAGGTTGCCCTACATCTCTTGTTTACCAGTGGTCGATTACTCATGCACTTCCGCAAGTAAATTCTTCATGTTTGTAAAAACCGAAGAAAAAAGGGACAGGGGATCTAAGTTTTTCACACATGCATGTTCTTTTGTCGTTAAAAAACTGCACCATGGAGGCTTGAAGAGCCTGATAATGCCACAGGACAAGTGGGACATGCTGCACATGTGATCTTCAATCTAGACCAAACAAAGCTAAAATAAAAAAATAGTTATACTCCTGAATTAATATCTCGTTTCTTGTTCTTGTTTTCTTCTTCTTGTTTTCTTCTTCTTGTTTTTATGTAGATCGTATGAAACAAGAGCCACGAGAAGAGTTCAGTGATTGGCCTCATGGATTGTTGGCAATAGGAACTTTTGGTAACAATGACCTTAAAGAAAACCCTCAATGCCAAAATACCATTCAACAGGATCATCCGTCCGATATTCAAGAGGAACCATCTTCCTCCGAGGATTTACAAGAGTTTACACCTGAAGAAGTTGGGAAACTACAGAAGGAGCTAACAAAGCTCTTGTCCCGAAAACCGACTTCCGATGTGGAAAAAGAACTCGCAAATTTACCATTGGATAGATTTCTTAATTGTCCATCCAGCTTGGAAGTGGACAGGAGAATTAGTAATGCACTTTGCAGTGATTCAGGGGACAGAGAGGAAGATATTGATCGGACCATTAGCGTTATCCTTGGCAGATGCAAAGACATCTGTGCGGAAAATAAGAAGAAAGCCATTGGGAAAAAATCAATTTCTTTCCTTCTCAAGAAGATGTTTGTTTGTACAGGTGGGTTTTCACCTGCTCCAAGTTTGAGCGATACACTACAAGAATCAAGAATGGAGAAGGTATAAGCACATCATGAGTTATTAACTGCACATTCTCTCTTTTCTTCTTTGATTGAATTTCTTTTGTTAATCAACGATTGTCATCTACAGCTTTTGAGGGTAATGCTTCACAAGAAGATTTACAGTCAAAATCCTTCTCGAGCATCATCCATGAAGAAGTACTTAGAGGACAAACAAACACCAAAACGGCAAAATAATCAAGATGGAACACAGGAGAAAAAGAGTGAAGATGGATTGAAATGGGTCAAGACAGATTCTGAATGTAAGTCATTTTTGGATTTTCATGATAGATTTTATTTTTTGTCAAAAACCAACAAATTATGTTTTTTAATTACTGCTTTTGACGTCTTGTTTTTTACATATTGCAGATATTGTTCTAGAAATCTAAAGTCTACCTCTATATTTCAAAGCACCAAAGATTGCAAGGTAAGAAGAATATTTTTAACAAAAAAAAAAAAAGGAAACCCTTCATTAATTTCTTGCTATAACTGCTTCCATGATTAATATTCTAAAGTGTTCATTCTTTTCTAACTAACTTCATGGAAATCAAACTCTGCAGCTTCCAATGTTGAAATCTAGGATTCAAAAACTTGGAACAGCTGCCTTTATTTATTCAGAACAGACATTTCAAAGGAGTAAAATCTATGAATAAATTTGATGCGGTGGCTCGAAATTACAGGACCAAAAATTGTACAATGCAGACAGCAATGATTGCTATTTTGTGCTAGCTGTGCTTCCCCCACTTTTTTTTTTTTCATGGTCGTCACTGTGAATGCAGTGCAACCCATGTTCCCAGATACCTCAAACGGATGTCTGTATTAGCACTGGCACAGCTAGAGATTATTTATTTTGATCCTATTTTATTACACCTTCTTTCTTTTTCATTTGTTAAAGCTTCACCTTTTGTAAGATGGATTTGAGGTGAATAATATTTTGATTGACAAGAAATTATTGAGATGCGGGAATCTTGATTGTGCGAATAATGTCTCGAGTTCCAATCAATTAGTCTTTTAGAAACCAAGTTTAGATTAATCTCATTTGTTGATGAAAAGTTGCAAATCCAGTGTCGATGCCCAATGGGATAGAAATTTGACATTTTGACTCAAATTTTAGTGGTAAATCAGTTTGGGGTTTGGTTGAATTTTATTTAATGAGAATTATCTGATGATTAAGTTTACTTAAAGAGTAAATATACTTAATGAATATAAGATTTCTTAATGTATAGGACATGGAGTGGGTCTTAACATTCAAAATTACTAAAGATTTTAATGTGAAAAATGAGTTTGCAGTAAGGTTTTACAAAGTTGTAGATGCAAGAAAAAATTGAAAAAAACCCCGGATTATGTGAAATAAAAGGTACTTCACTAGCTTAAACATTACAAGGGGTAGAAGCTGGATTTGCTTCAAAACTCTAGTTTAGTGTTTTATTTTAAATGTTTTGTATCTATTGTAATTTTTACGTTTATAATAAATTAGTTTTCTCTCATTTATAGATCTAGAGAATGGATGCTAATCATATTAAATATTACCTCTTCTGTAATTTATTTTTATGTTAACATCGGTGTCGAATAGCTTTTACTTGAAAATTTTGATAGAAATAACATCAAAAGTGACAAAAAAATATTATATCTTGAAAATAATATAAAAATTTGGAATTTTGTGGATGATTGAACATTTTTTTCATGCTTTGTAATATATATATATATATATATATATACTGGATACTCCAACAGCCCTAAATTTCCAAGGCAGGGTACTCCTCATTCAAGAATATTCGTTTACTTTGGCTTTTTTTCCAATAATAATCATTCAAAAAAAAAAACAGAGATAGTATGTTAGTGTTTTTAACATTTAAAAAAAAAAAGAAAACAAAAAAATTCTATCTTCATTTGTGTAATTCAATGAACAAACAAAAAGTCAATCCTCGATTGTTTAATTAATTAAGAAATGGTATTCTTAAAAAGAGTAATGAAATGAGCACATTACTACTTTAAAATAAAACCAAAATTTTGATACTTATCTTTTAAAATTTATGATAATGCAAATTGGCAACGTGGCAGTAGAATACAAGGAATTCTTTTAATCAAATCACCAAAAGAAAAAAGAAAAAGAAAAAAAAAAGAAGAGGGCCCCATTGAGGCACGAATGATCCCTAGCTTTAGTATTCTTAGTACATCAAATATTGCTTTGGATTAGCCCATTACAGCATTAATCATCATAATTTTTACCTTTGTTCTCTTTATTTGGTAGTCTTTGTCACAAAGATTGGAGCCTTTTGTTGATTAGAGCCATTGATTGCTTCTCAAGTCTTTTTCTATCATTCAAGACCTTCAATTAGTCTTCTCACTAATGGATGTTAACACTAATCATCTTACTAATTAAAAGATGAGGGAAAATAAATGCATCAAAATTCCAGTAGTGTTCCATTCTATGACAAAGTCTTCCACCATTTCTCTGTTGACTTCGCGTCTGACCAATGAGCTTCACCCACGTACTCACATCCACGGTTAGTTGCCGTCTTCTGATCACTTCCACAGTTCCATTAAGCATGGATATAGTAAAATATAAAAATATAAACAAAAATCGAAATTTTTTTCTTTTTATGGCCTACTTTTAGCCATTCCACTCCTTTTTCTATCGAAAATCCAAAAATGAAATAGCGTTAGAAATGGAAAACCCCAGCAGCAAAATCTACTCAAATAGATCCAATTTCCACCATGTTAAATCCCAAACCCTAGTTACCAATCCATTTCCACTCTTTTTCTAATTTTCCCGCATTTTATTGGGTTTCCTCATAATTTTCTCTCTCTTCCGGCACGATTGGATCTGAGTGCTCTTGTATTTTTTTCTCCAACCCCACTTAGTCCCTTCAAACCGGAAGAGAAAAAGAGACCCAACTTCCTAACTTTCCACGGTTTTTTTAAGTTAGAGGTTTTTTGGATCTAGCAGCATAGAATTGTGGGAATTTCTTTGGGTTTTTGGGTAATTCGTGATATTTACGTGTCTGGGTTGCTTCCTTTTTTTGGGAGAGGTTTTATATTGTTTTTTTCATTTGTATTTTTGGAGGTCGGGGTTAGATAAAAAAAAGGGAGAAATTTGAATAGCCAATGCCATATTTGGGTATTTGGTATTTAAAAGCTGTATTTTTTTCGGTGAATTTTTTGGAGAGACCGAAAAATAAGTTGATCAATGTCTTGGGCAGGCCCTGAAGATATCTACCTTTCTACTTCTCTTGCCAGTTATCTTGACAGTACGTTCTCTCTTTCTCTCTTTTGTTATTGCCGTTAAATTAATGGTGTTTTTGGATTAATATTTTGCTAAAAAAGTCATGTTTTTTTGGCATTGGCTGTTGAGTTACTTCTGTAGTAAGAGCAATTGTCGCTGTCCTGTGTTTACATGCTTATGGGGTGTTGAATTTGTTGTTGCATACTCAAGCTCATGAGTCTTCTTAATTTAAACGTTTATGGTGGAAGACTCTGCAATCAACTTTAGATATTATTTAATAGTGTCTTTTCGGATGACCCATGTATTTGTTAATAATCAGCATATAGTTAGTGGAAGTTATCAGTTGGAAGTTTGATTTGATTATGTAAAGTGTTCAGTAGGATTGGAAGTTCAGGGTTTATTATGGAAGAAAATTGAACATTTTTCAATTTTCAAGGGATTGGCCAGTTGCATGATTATTGATAGTCTTTCTGGTCAACACTGTCTAAATTATGATAGGCTGCTGAACTGTAATGAATCATGGTCATATTCTTGCTTAACTGCTTTATCTTTTCTGGAGCTTTCTGATATGGTTACAAGGTTTTAGTGTGTTAAGTGACATCTCTCTATTTTAATCATCACTTTCAGCAAGACATGGATCTTTTGTAGAGCATTTAGATGTGATGTTTGATTCAAACATATGTTTGGAGCATTTTTTTTTGTGTTACCTATGGTTGGCACCTCACTCTATTATATATGATGCAGAAAAACTTTTAGTGCTGCTGCGGGATGGTCGAAAGCTAATGGGAACTTTACGTTCTTTTGACCAATTTGGTACGAATTTCTTCTTCTCACCTAACTTTATTTGACTTCACATGACAACATTTTATTCTGGTCTCTGAAATTTTTAAATTTGTCTCAGCCAATGCTGTTCTTGAGGGTGCTTGTGAGAGAGTTATTGTTGGTGATCTGTATTGCGACATTCCTTTAGGTCTATATGTAATCCGTGGGGAGAATGTTGTCTTGATTGGTGAGCTGGTATGACTTAGCTAAGTTATCTTGTTTCATTGACTTACTTGAGTCTTTGCTTTAGTTTGTTCCATTCTTGTGCTCTTATTTGCTTTTGATGTGTTAGGACTTGGAGAGACAGGAACTTCCTCCACATATGACTTGTGTTTCAGCAGCAGAAATTAGAAGGGTAAGTCTTTCAGTCATTTTTTTGTATGCCTTACTATGTGTTTCCATTACCAACAGAATTTCCTTTGAGACACATTTGGCTCTCCGAAAGCTTATCAGCTCTTCTTTTTTTTTTTAATTTTTGAGCACCTTCAATTTCTATGTGGAGATCTATCACTTTTTAAAATGTTGCCATGTAGAAAAACTATATAGAGTAAAACATGATAATCTTTGAAGTCAATAAATTCAGATGCTTAGATAGTTCTAAGTTTTAAGCATTCACATGGATTTTGAACATGAGGATGGTGGAGAAAAGGGTGACATGATGAATGATTTTTGTGGTCATTAATATGGGTCCAATGGAGAGCATAAGTAGGTTTTTCTTGTGATTTTGTCCATATCTCCTGATGTTTTGTATAGGAAGAATAAATTATGGAAATTTTAACTATTTATAATAGTAAAACATCTTTTGTGGAAGAAATTATCATCTTCACAGATAATAAAAGCCAGCTGTTTGTGCTTGTAGTCTACATCAATTCTTTGAATGGCATGCTTAATAGTACTTGGTTTACTAATTCAATCATAAGAACAAAAAATGGTTTAAAAGAAATTGGCTGTGCCAGACCTGTTCCCTCAACCCAGTTTTTTGGGTAGGAATGCATGTTGCCTAATGATTGGAGTGAATCACCAATTATGTCAGCTGCATGATTTCATATGCTTAAGATGCAATTACATATATATACAGAATCATTTTTTCTAGTCACTTCATTTCTCTTCATAATCTGGAAACCAAATGCCTCACCTCTTACAGACGCTACTTTGTTGAGAATGGTTTGACATATCAGTTAAATGTTTAAACGCAATTAATTAAAATATGTTGTGATATTTTGGTAGATAACTCTATTTTGTCTAGAATGTAGTTACACTGTTTTGTTTAAAGATTTATTTTTGTTATTTTTTTTGGGGGGCAAAAACTAGTTCATTGCATGCATATATGTTGTGAAGTATTTACGGAGCACCCGCTTTTTTTTTTTTTTTCTGGAATGATTGGTGTCTTCATAGTTTCCCTGTTAAGAATGCCCTTTTGTTATTGATTTGAGTTTCTTAATAAATAGCATTGCAACATATGCAGGCACAGAAAGCAGAAAGGGACGCGACAGATCTTAAAGGTACAATGAGGAAACGAATGGAGTTCCTTGATTTGGACTAACTTATGCTTCCTGCATCCTGTTTGGCAATCCGCAAGTTTTATGGCGGTTGGTGTAGGAGATGTGTAGGCTAGAATCAGCTCCATCATCTCTTTGTTTCTCTCATTTCCCTCAGAGCATTAAATTCTTGTAACATTTGCAAACCATGTATCTGACAAAGCTTAGCCGCAATTTACGGGTGTTCTAACTTAGTTTTTTTTTTTTTTGGCTTTTACTAAATATTCAGAGATTTACCTTGGAACTTGGAAGTCTCCAAGTTATGTTGAATTCTCATATATAATTGCTTTGCACGGCAGTAAACGCTTGTTTCTTGACATTGATGCCAGAGAGAACTTCCTTTGCGTGTGGATAAAATAGAAACAGGAACGTACAATGGAATTCAAACAGAAGATATATTGTCACAGGTCCACAATAATCAGAGGCTCAAACCCGAATCAGATAGCTGAAAGGCACTTAATGTTTAAAATGTGTGATTGATCATCAAACAAGGGAACAAAACCAGAGGCTATTGATGACTTGTGTGTTTTCTGACATCCAAGAAAAGAATACAGAGATACAAATTCTTTATTTAAAGGGAGACAAGGTTCATGTGAAGAATTGTTGTGGGAGTTTTTGGGCATTTAAAGACAGAGTACTGATGACTGGATAGGAAATGCATAATTCTAACCAGTACCCCAGGCATGGCCCATGGGCATGGCTTATAGCTCCTAGCCATTGTTAAGCCCATTGCCGTTACTTTTATTGACAAAAACTGGGGAGTGGGTACAAATAAACGGACAGTGTTCCCACTTGCTCTAACAAGTAACACCAATTCTCACTTCTTTTATCATTAATTAAGCATTAATCTAAAGCACCGCTTGAGGAAATTCAATGATGATTAGCCTGTTTCTAATCTTACGTTAAACCCAAAAGTCGAATAACCAACGGTCAGGATTAAATCATCCTCAGCTTTGCCTGTTAACGCCGTACCTAATCATTCTCTCATTCTTTTTTAATATAAATTATAGTTACACGGTTTACCTGCTGCTTTTACTTTGGCCTTTAGCGTTTAGCTCTCTCCAAGTACAAGAAGGTTTCCTTTCACTCTGCAAATCAGCAGATCCAACCAAAAGCTCCATCTTTTCTTTCTATCTAACTAATAGAACTCTGGTTGGAAATGCTGAAGCTTCAAAATTCTCCATTCCTTCTATCCCTTTTGTGTTTCTTCTTCTTTTTTATCGGTGACGCTTCAGTTCATGAGTACAATGGAGAGAAATTCGTCAGTAAAGGCAACGCATTCGTCGTCCACGGCGGCAGCGAAGGCATTTATTCTTCTTTTCCTGACCCCCACAATGTAACTGCCGTCGGTGGTGACTCTTACATCCGGTAATTTTCACTTTCCCATGTTTTTCTTCACAATTCCCATGTTGTATGTAAGTATATACTGCTTTTGGCTTTTAGATCTCTTTATTTTCTTGATGGTTTTAGTGGCTTTAAGTTGGAAATGTTTGGGATTTGAGAACTGTTAGGATCTGCTACTGAATTAGAATTGGTGGCAAGACGAATTTGGCTAGAAACAGTGGTAACAGATTTAAAGAATATGTATTTTAAGTAAAACGGACTAAAAGATCAGACTTTTTTCTACCCGAAGAGAATAAAATATTAAATTTTCTCAAAAACCTGAGATTCTTGCTAAATTTTCTTTAATTAAGTAAGTGGTCCGGTCAAGTCAAGTTAAACATAGTACCTACTTATTAGAGCAACAAAAGGGAAAAAACCATGTTGCAAATAAGATTATCAATGTGGAATTGATTTAGATGTTTGAATTCCTGAGAGCATTGAAGATGTTTCTCCTTCTTTTTTTTTTTTTCATTTTGAATGCCTGATTTTGTGTGGTAATCTTGAACCAGTTTTGAGAAGATTACATTCCGTAGACCCAAAGAATTTGCTAACTTTAGTTCCCGGTCGATCCAAGCAATTGTTTTTGAGGTGGAAGATAGAGAGACAATTGGAGGTTCAGCTTATGGCGGTCAAAGAGCTGTTTGTTGCACGGTGGATCTTGCAAAACTGGGTGTTTGTTTGGAAGGAGAAGTTATTCGCCGCCCTTCCGCAGAGAATCCTAGCTGGCCCACAGTGTTTGGCATTTCATTTAATGGAGATGAGGAGGTTGCAACATTGCCATCAAAGTCTGTTCAAATTACTAAAACTGGGATGTATAATTTGTACTTCATTCACTGTGATTTAAATCTTAGAGATTTGACTGTGGAGGGGAAAACTGTATGGAAAAATCCTACTGGCTATCTACCTGGTAGAATGGCACCACTGATGAATTTCTATGGGTTCATGTCCCTTGCTTTTGTGATCCTTGGAATCTTTTGGTTCTCACAATATGCTAGATTTTGGAGGGAGGTTCTTCCTTTGCAAAACTGTATAACATTAGTGATAACACTTGGCATGCTTGAGATGGCTCTTTGGTATTTTGATTATGCTGAATTCAATGAGAGTGGAATCAGGCCTGTTGGGATCACCATATGGGCAGTCACCTTTGGTACTATTAAGCGTACAATTGCACGGATTATTATTTTGATGGTTTCCATGGGTTATGGTGTTGTGAGACCTACTCTTGGTGGGCTTACATCAAAGGTAATCATGCTTGGAGCAACCTTCTTTCTGGCATCTGAAGTTCTTGAATTGGTAGAAAATGTTGGTGCAGTGAGTGATCTTTCTGGAAAGGCCAGACTGTTTTTGGTTCTTCCTGTGGCCATCTTAGATGCCTTCTTCATTCTTTGGATCTTTACTTCTCTGTCTGCAAATTTAAATAAACTTCAGGTAATTTTTTGTTTATCTTTGTCAGTGATGTCAAGATAATAGCAATATTTGTTTTTTTTTCCTTGGCAACTCATTCATGTTTAAGAGTGAATTCTTTAGATCCTCTATGACAAAGATGTCCATCTTCACCCTTTGCAATTGGATATAAACAAGTGATGATTGATCCTGACAGCATATGATCATATGAATAATTAGAATCCTCACAAAAATAGGAGAGGAGATTTTTATAAATTCTTTGATGTTTAGTTAATATGAAGTAAATGGAGATCCTTATAAGTTCCTTCACGTTGTAAGTTAACAGCCTCCAGCAACAATATTTGTTATAATTAAATGGAAAGAAACATTGAATTTTCTGATTATGAACTTAAATAAAAAAAGCTATCCCTTGCATATTGTGCCTTCTACTGCTTTAAAATCCAGGTGCATCAATTTGTTTCTACTAATAGAAATAATTGACGGTGTAATAAAGAAGCTAATAATAGGCATGGTTCCTA
Source organism: Theobroma umbraticum (assembly GCF_002168275.2). NCBI lineage: Eukaryota > Viridiplantae > Streptophyta > Magnoliopsida > Malvales > Malvaceae > Theobroma > Theobroma umbraticum. The sequence goes on along the minus strand of NW_018397267.1, from coordinate 5,189,396 downwards.
GATAATATTTGCTGCTTGATCTATGGTCCAACACATGCTCATGAATGCATTTCATTGTCTATTGAGTTTTGGCAAACTCTATGATGCAAGTTAATAACAGTAATCACCCATATTTTATTGTTTTTTTAATATTAAAAGTGATGACACTTGAACTTTAAGTAAAATATTTTGCAATTTTTTCTCACTACTGGGTGCAACAGTCTAGAAGGATGGTGGTAAAGCTGGATATATACAGGAAGTTCACAAATGCATTGGCAGTAGCTGTTATTGTGTCCGTGGGCTGGATATGCTACGAGGTAGTCAAGTCCTTTATCTTGGATACTTTTTTTTAGCTTCTTTAGCAATGGACTTAAGTTTAGCATGTAATTTACAAGAAGATAAAGAGCACGCAAGCAGTTTAATTGTGCAACCTTGCATCTTTAATTTAGGAAGCATGAAATGGATTAATCAAAAACTGCAATGGATAGTGTGAGCAAAATATAAATTAACATTTTAGAAATGGCATTGTTGTGTAAAACCTCGTGCATCTTACATCTTTTGTAACACTGTATTTTCAGCTTTATTTCAAGTCAAATGATGTCTACAATGAGCAGTGGCAGAATGCCTGGATCATCCCAGCCTTCTGGCAAGTCTTATCTTTCTCTCTGCTATGTGTCATCTGTGTTCTTTGGGCACCCTCTCAGAATTCAATGCGGTAAAGATCTAGCTTGTTGAACCCTAATCATCTCTTTCTGCCATCCCTTTTCTAATTGTTTAAAGCATTTTATGGACTTTTTTTTTAAAAAAAAAATCATGCTATCTAATTGCTTAAAGTATTTCCTGAATGTAAATCAAGGTAATACCCAGAAACTTGAGATGACTTTATATGATTGATTATAATATGTTGGTTGGTTTTATCGGTGTTAGTGAGATTAGAGACTCTTAGCTGTGCTGCATTGTGGCTCAATTAAAGTTCCAGCATTTTTTTAATGTCGGTTTGGTGCTTGGAGAACTTATTTCAATGTCTTTGCAACTTCTTGTGCACTCACCATTTGGTTGTTCTGATCTTAATAGGTATGCTTACTCTGATGAAGCAAATGAAGATTTTGACAAAGATAATACTACTTTGACACTCATAAAACCCTCTCCAACACCTTCAAAAGATTTTAGAAGTGCACCAGAGGCTAGACCAGTGCAGGGCGGTAATGGGGCATCAAATGGTGATTTGGAAGAAGACAAGACAGAGTGACTTAAAAACCCCAGCTGTGAATCTGGGATGCTTAGAACTGGGTTCAACATTCTGATTCACTTAATTGGAGGCCTTGTCATTGTTGTAACGATGATTCAACTTTTCTTGGGACCGTAATGATATGAAGGTGGCAATCATGACAACCAAAAGTCAGCCGTTGAGCTTTTTCGTTCCCCTCCCCTTTTCTCTCTTTTGTTTTTTTTTTTTTTTGCTTTACCCCAAAGGTCATATTGTTTCTTTGTATTTGTTTAGTTAGTCATTAAATTGTTCATCAGTTAGTTGTTACCAAGGGAACAGGCAATCCGTGCAACGTCCTCTTTGAGATTAATATAGTTTGACATGTTATTTAATTAGCTTCTTTATTATCATTATCAAACAGGTATCATCTAAGATTGGAGAAAATCAAGCAATGAGAAGCCAGCTGCGTAGGCCACCTATCTCTTCCTGGATGTTATTTAATTTCGAGTTTAGTTAGAGCTTAATCCCTTGTTCTTAAAAGTTTATTTTTTAACAAGGAGGATGTGATTGATCCTCTAGAAAGAAATAGAGAGGACATGAGTCACGTTACAAGCCGTCTGGGGTTTTTTTTTTCTTTTAATTGAGAAAAAGAAGTGAATATTTTTGTTTAAGTAGAAAATCATGCACCAATAACCATCTATTGTTTTTTAAATCGCATGTGACACTAGCCTTCTTTTGTGTTTCTTTTGAGAAATTGAGCAACTTCCTGGAAGAATATAGCGTCTCTGACCAATAACGGAGCCTTTTGAGAGTCACTAATTTATCTATGAAGGGTAAAGAACGGTGAAAGGTCAGGGAAGTATCCTTCATTTCAATTATCTTATGCTACCAGAGCACTAATCATTTTTGCATGCTCATTTATTCATGAATTGCAAAAGCAGCCTTTTGACGTTTCCGCTGTGCTTTTGTATGGATGATCAACGAGAGGAATTAATAAATGCCTATAAAGTAATGCATCGGCAGGCGTTGATTTGACCTAATAGCCATCATCTGCTTGAATTTCAAGCAAATCGCCGTTCTCGCGGCCAATTACTTTAGCTAGTGCATACGTCAAATACCGATGAACCAGTTTGAAAGAAATCTTCGACGATAACCAATTGGAGCAGTTGGAGTGTGACTCATAAATTCGCCCTAAATCCCATTAGCAGACACATTAACGTATACCGAGTCTTTTTTATATACAATAAAGTTGAATATTAGAAGATAAAAACCAGAGAAGTTGACTTGACAAATGACAGGCCAACTTCCAGGTTCCAGCATATCACATTTCAATTTTGAGCTTGCCCCCATCATTTGTCTCCATCCATACATGTAATTGAAGGAGAGATACCACCAATCAAGAATGCTTCCCTTAAACATCAATGCCTATGATAATTAGTTACTTACAATCAAGAATGCTTCAATCAAAGCGGTATGCAAACTTAAAATGTGGCAAAAAATTTTAAAAAAAAATCTCCATATCATATAATTAATAATAAAAGCAAACACACATATAAAATTACAAATGCAACATTAACCGTATGAACAAATGGAACAAAATCTAGAATGTGGTAACAAAACCAACATAATGCTTACAGTGCAGAAAGCATCCAGGCTTCGGCGCCTGGCTATTCTGGAATGCTAACACCTGATGTTCCCAAACAACTTGTTGCTTTCTCAACATTAAAAAATAATTCAATCAACCATTATTAAACAGATTGGAGAGCTCAGGGCAGCCCAGATTCACCAGCTCCACATGGCCCAAACACCCCCACAAAAAATTGAAAGAATGTCTCCTAGTTCTACCATGGCAAAACTCAACTCAACTCACCTCACCTCACCTCCACTCCTTTCACTGAGATCTCCTCCTCAAGTGCTGAGACACAGGGTTTCCCTCAAAGAAATCCAACACAGCAGTTTCCAAGTCTTCAACTGAATACTTGATGTAATTCTCTGGGTGCTTTCCACTCTCTATATGACTCCTAAACCGCCCAAGAAACGACCTGTAAGCAGGGATCAACTTCTCGGACATAGAAATCCTTAGTTCCTCCCTAAGCTGAGCATCAGGTATCAACCATGTTGCTTGAGTCCTATGAACCTCCTCAAACAGAGCATTGAAAGTCTTAAACCTTTCCCTCAACGCACTCTTGGACACCCCAGAAGAAAAACCCCCACTCACATGCAACCCTTCATCTCTCAGACAATACAGAACCCTCACCCAAGCAGCTCTCTGATAACTCGTGGCGGCCTGCCTAAACTTCCCTGTCAACTTCCTCAAATAATCATCCCCAATCATTTCCCTCAACTCGGGCGACCCTTTAACCTTCTGAACAATGTAATGAACATTATTCATTATAAACAAATGTGCCAAAGATGCATCTCTGTAATGCTTAGACTTGCCATCCAAATTGAATTGCAAAATAACAATAATCCAAATCAAATGCAAAGCTAAAGGGGTTTTGCCTTCCAACTCAGCAAACTCCATATCCGGGGTGGATGGATCACCCGAATACCTCGAACCCGTAGACGGTTTCGACATTATAAGCTCAATCAAAGTCTGTTTATAATCAGATATCAAACTGATATAATTCATAACATACCTAGTCAGAGGATGGATCGTCCCACCAGGGACAGGCACTCTCGACGGCTCTCTTAAAACTGCGTTTTCGAATTCGGACAAAATCCCTCGTACCGCCTCAGCCAACCTGGACAAAATCTCCGCAGCCTGAACTCGAATCGAATCCGATGACTTCGAATTGAAAACCGCCTCAATATCAGGCAACAAATCCATCAAAGCATCATGTAAGTCAAGAATCTTAAAAAGCTTTTCAGGAGATCTCCTACTTATACTTATAGCTTCCGCGAAGTTAAATAACTGAATTGCTGGCCCTTTAACAGTTTCCATAAAACACGCGTCATCGATATCCGTTCCGACACACTCAAAGATTTGTTCGCAAAGCTTCTTCTCGCTGGCAAACAAAATCCTGACGCAAACTTTAGCCGCGCGAATCCACCGCCGAATTTTACTCTCCAAAGCTTCCCATTCAAGCCTTTGAATATCTCCGATGCTGAGCTTCTCGATTCCGAGTTTCCGAAAACTCGAGTCAACGGCGTATTTCCTCACGCTCCCGTACACTTGAATACACTCACGCAAGTAACCAGACGAGATCATCCTCATCGCAATCGCCTGTAAATCGGAAATCGCTTCGGCCGGCATCAGATCCACTTCTCGGATACTGCTCGTAGATCGGTAACTCGAACTATCCGAAGATTCACAGTGCTGAAGCTGGAGAAGGTGGTTGCTACTGTTACCGTGGCTGCTTAAGCTGTCGTCTTCTTCGAGCTCGTGAAGAGAAGGAGTTGATGTCGAAGACGACATGGGATCGACGAGAGAATCGGTTTCTAAAGCGGATGTGTGAGTGATAAGAATATTGCGGAACTCGTCTTCGAGACGAGCCATGGCGATCTGGATTGTGGTGTCGACTTTTGACTGTTCATCGGCGGCGTTGTTGGAAGAGGATGAGATTGACGCGTTGGATAAGGACCGTTGGATTTCATCGACGGCCTGGAGGTAAAGATCGGCTTCCTGACGATCCGTTTCGAAGATCATTCTCTCTCTTGCTTCTTCCGATGTCGTTGAATCCCACCGTAGAATTATTTTCTCCGCCGATTCGTAGCCGTGACCGTCCTTATTACTGCTCTCCGGCGGCTCCATAACTAACTTTCAGAAAATAAAAAAATAGAAACTGCAGAATTAGCAAAAAGGGGAAAAAAATCTTTTTTTGGAATCTTGGGAAAAGGTTAAGGAAAAGCAAAGGACTGAATTTGGTTTTTTCTTTTTGTTTTGTTTTGTAAGAATATTGGAAAAGGTGGCGACTGTTATGGGGGAGAAGGTGAAGATGGTGGTGCGGTGTGGCGAGAGGAAGGGAAAGAGGCGGAGAGAAAGAGAGCTAATAATGAAATGTAAAGTGGGTGGTCTAGTAAGGCAGCTGATGGGATTTTTGTCTGAACGTGAATTTAGAGAGAGAGATAAGGAAAAGTGGGGTCTCTTTTGTGGAATTTTCAAGGATTATTATCTTTGGACTTTCAATTTTGACACTTTTGACTTTTTTCTTTATTTTCTCTTCTAGATTTTTTTCTCTTTTTCTTGCCACAGTCGCCGCCGATTGGGTCTCCCGCCGTCGAACTTGCCGCGAATTTTGCTACTTCTGCCTTTTCTTGAATCTTTATTTTTATTGGACTTTTCTTCTGCTTTTTCCTGTTCCCTCTGATTTCATTTGTTGAAAAACAAAATGAATTTGTGAAAAATAAAAATAAATAGAAAATTGAGAATTTCCAGTGGGTCGCTCTCTACTCTATTATTTGATGGTCCCGATTTGATTGCCCAATAGGATCAAACCCGGGCCTTCTCTTTAAGGTTTGAAATGGGTCCAGGCCCATCCACATTCTCTGCACGATCGGCTGCCCTTCTTCCCCACATGTTTTTCTCTTCTCCTTTCTTTTTGTTTTTTAATTCATTTCTTCTTTGCACCATCAATGAATTTCATACAACAAAATCAGCTATCGTTCTATCAATTCTAGATCATAGCTCAATTTGTGCTACGTCCACACCTTATTAATTATAAATTCCAAACTGCCTATACATCAATTTTCACTAAGTGGATCGTTGTTTCCTAATTCCAGTTATCAATTGTAGTCTTTTTTTTTATTATTTATTAATGCGTTAACCATAATTCAGAAATTTCAGATGCATTTCCCGGTGGGACAGCCAAGCAACAGCTTAACATGCTGGAAGCTAGGCTACTCCCTAATTAGCATATATTCCTGTTCACCCTTGCTGCCCTGGGCCACAGACATGACATCTTAAATTAATCAAAGATTTAAATGATGAATTAAATGATGTCAACTAATCTACTGCCAAATTAGGCCTACATTCACGTGCATGCATTCTTAAATGCACGTAAAATTTTCTATTTACATAAATCAAGTTTTCAATGACATGAAATATGTCGTTGTACAGTTTATTTTTATAATTAATTTGAGGATTTTATGATGAATCTTGATTAATGTAGTAATAATAATATAACAATAACAACAATGAAGAGGAGAGAGGAATGGGTTTTAAATCAGGAGTTGCACGAGTGGCTGGCTGCAGCTTGCTTGCAGGGTAATCAAGATACTGGAAAAAAACCTCAAGAGTTTTGGCTTTTCCTCATGTACTTCTTCCCTGTGGTAATGCTCTTCTGGCACAAGATTTTTTGACTTTAAAAGATACAAGTTGGATTGATAGGTACTACTAAAAATTTATGTAGTAAATTTGTCTCATTAGGGATAAGGCACACTGGCACTACTACTAAAAACTCTTGAATTTTTCACTACTTTCTCACTATATTCCCTATTTATTGACTTGAATTTCACAATTGACGGTATATTTAAATTTATGTCAATTGTTACTATAAAATTTTTAAATGAGCTCACTGGTTGTTTGTTTACTGTAAAAGGCATGGCTGAGTCCTGGTATGAGCTCACTATTTACATGAACTTGAAGGAGGGGAAAGCATGAAAATAACCATCGATTATATTTTTTGTCTTGGTCCTAAGGGTAACCTGATTTATATAGGCATACAAAATTTGCATTTCTAACCCAAGTGTTTAGTGAAAATTCCAATCGATTATAATAAGCCCAAGAATCACTGTCCTGGTTCAGTGTGCAAGTATGGGAACTCGGGAAGATGTTCAAGTTATATAATTCTATGGCAAACGTATGCTTATTGCTGTATGCCAGCTGTATTGAGCTATATGATGTAGAGATGAGTTGACTACTATAATGTTTTTAATCTGTCAGAAGCAGAGTGTTGAGGCCAAACAGTTGGGCTTGATATAATGCAGAAAATCCCAAAAATCTTGGTTTAATCAGAATTTAGATGGAGACAGTGAAGCCAACCTCTATTACTTTACAGCAAAGTCCTTTTTGGGGGTTGGCACACCACCCATTGTCCTCGACTTGCTAAAAGTCGAACTTGTTGGGAAAATCTAGGGGAGATTAGCTTCATATTTGTCGATGAAAATGAGATTTTTGGACAAAAGCAATATGGAAAAAAAAAAACCCTTTGATTTCTGGGACGGGATATTGTATTGATTGTACAGCTACAAGCCAGAACATCCTGTTTACAGAATTAATTTACTGGCAGTTGCTTCTTTAATGAATAGTTAAGGTTCAAATTTAACCTCTTTTCTTGCCCATCCTCGTTTAGAGTTCCTGCAAACACTAGCTTAGCAGCAGTAAACATAGTTCCTTAAGTTGTTATTCAAACAATATAGAATACTTATAAAACATGTTTCAGCAAAGTTAAAACTAGGCAAGTTATAGGTTTGAAGAAATTGGAAAGTCTAAGCTTAGATTTCAACATGTTCTTCACCCTTGTTCATATTTAACTTAAAACCTAAAACTTCTACAAGAGGGGCCTAGAGATCGTTGTAGAAGCAACTGGAACTCATTCTCTCTTGAGAATTAAATACAGACAGTTTCCACATCCTAAAATCAATACTTCTCTTTAAATTCTTGTGCACGTAATTGCTTTGTAGCTGGCTATTAGAAGGCAAAGACAAACTCACCACCACGACGCCCTGAGCTATCTTCAAAGCTTTATGGTCCATGTCTCGTTGTTGCGTGCTCACCTTTCCCTTCTAGGAAACTAGATGAGTTACTAGTTGCTGCATCTGGAATTCCATCTCGAAGAGATGGTAAGACTTCAATTGTTCGAGCCTGAGAGTGAAACTCTATGCCTCCCTCTACTTCTATCTCCGCTATCATTCTAATGGCTTCTTTCATCTCCAATCGCTGGTCAGAACTACTTTGAGTGCAAAGTAAGCCTATATGGAGGAGCTTCTCCATGCTAGCAAGTGAATTTTGGCAGCAGGCAATCTCTGGATCAAGCAACTCAGCTTGTCTCCCTTCTGAAAATGCAGATGTCACCCATTGGACTACGTCAGTCCCACCTTTGCCATCTCTAAGATATTGAGAAGGGAATTTCCCTGTAAGGATCTCAAGAATGATAATTCCTAGGCAGTATACATCACTTTTAGGGGATACCATTCCATGTTGTAACGCTTCCGGAGTCTTATATGCAAACAGGGTTTGTGCCCCGTTAGTGTTTACTAATGGCCAAAACCCATAGTCCGAGAGAAATGGATGATTATCAGGGCCGAGCAGAACATTACTTGATTTCAGATTTCCATGAGGCACATCAAGAGAAGCAAGTTCAGTGTGAAGATAATCCAGTCCCTGGGCAATTCCTTGCACAATCTTTAGTCTGGCAGGCCAATCAAGTTCAGGACAGGACGTGCCGTGGTCACCTGGAGAATTATATGTTCTTATCAGAATCCATGGATGATAGACTATTGCGTATAAGGACATAAAACATACACAGGAATGAAAATGCTGAATGAGTTCAAAAACGACAGCAGATTGGAGAACATTTATGCAATGATTGTGAAGCTAGAAAGTGGAAAAAGCTAGTCAGTACTCCTCTAATCGACAACGAAATGACTAATGAACCACGGGGCATGTTCAGGTGTTAAAGAGCAATATCACATTTCAATGTCCTCAGAAACCTCTTCATCTCATTTCCCATCACGCTACTGAACGCATCCTAATATGGATTCTCAGCCTTTTTTTGCCAAAACGGAAACAGAGAAAAAGGCAAAATTTATTCATTCAAGGATTGGAGACGAATATAAGAAACAAGGGCAGAAAATATAAACTTGAGGGGAAGATAATTTTATACCATGCAATAGGTAAAGCAAACTGCCTTTAGGAAGGTACTCATAGACAAAAAGTTTTTCATCTGTCCGGTAATGGTAAGCTAGAGGTGTCAAAATATTGGGGTGTCGTAGCTTTCCAAGCTTTCTAACATCTGCATCAAACGCATCTTTTCCTAGCGCATTCATCTCCCTCATCCTTTTCGCCACCACCGCGACTCCATTAGCCATCACGGCCTTATAAGAAGATCCCAACCCTCCAACTCCAAGCACTTCTGCTGCCGCCTTCATCAAATCTGGCAACCCAAAAACACCCTTTTCATCGTTTACCATCACTAGTTCGGCTATAACACCAGCACTGCCCTTTGCATGATTAGACCCTCTACTGCTAGAGCTTGCATTCTTTCTGCTTTCTTCCATTTCTCTTCTAGCTGCCACCGAAACCTGCACCGAAACTGCCCCGTCAGGACTTCCCCTTCCAAGCACGTCGGAATCCCCCTTTTTCTTTTTCCTCCATCTAATTGCAAAGAAGAGAATCACTGAAAGTAGCATCACCCCTAGCGTTATGATTGCAGCAATGATCTTTTTGGAATCATTTTTACGTCCATGATCCTGGACAACTGGCGCAGTGTTTTCTGGACTTGGCATTGGTTCCGGGGATCTATCGATTGCCTTGCTACAGTCAACACCCACCTGTTCTCCGCAAAGACCTGGATTTCCCGCAAATGAATTTGGATTGAATTTTGACAAACTAGAAGGAATCTCCCCTACAAGCTCATTGTTTGACAAATTGACAGACTTCAAACTTGGGGAATTAAAAGCCGGAATATGTCCACTAAATTGATTGTTTTCGAGATGTACGTCAATGAGATGGGGCAACTGACCCAATGAATATGGAATGTTCCCTGTAAATTTGTTATGTGATAACCAAACTTTCTTCAATGACTCCATTTTGGCAAAATACTCCGTTGGGATTTCACCCGAAAACTGATTCCGTGACAAGAATAAAGCCTTCAAAGCACCCAAACGATTGATTTCAGGAATGGTCCCTGTAAAGGAATTGTTAATAACACTGAAAGAACGCAAACCCTTAATCCAGACCAAAGCATCAACATCAATATTTCCTGATAATCCCATCCCTTCAAGACGCAAACCGGTGACAATGCCCTTGTGACAAAGCAGTCCGTTCCAAGTACCTTCTTCATTGCAAGGGGCCGAGCCTGGCACCCAAGAATCCAGAGCACTAGCATTGGTAAAAGACTTCTTGAGCTTTAACAAGGCCTCAGAATCTGATACCGAAAATGTCAATGGCAACAGGACCAAGAGTGATGTCCAAAGGAGAAATGGCCTGAAAAGCCAAGCCACGGCCATTACTTTAACCGGAAACTGGAGGCCTCAGGGAGGTTTTTGGCAACGTATTTTTAGTAGTCGTATGATTGTGGAGACTTATTGCTGTGCTAAATTTTCGTATTGGCTTACATTGTTGTTGTGTTTTCCTCATGGTGTCGGTTTGTCTGTTTTCTTTTTCCTTTTTTTTTTTTTTCTTTCTGTTTGTTTGGGTGAGGGCAAAGAGAGCCTTAGAAAGAGGGAGAGGGCGCAGGTTTTGAACAAGTCAAGTTTGAAAAAGAGACAAAAAAACCGTTATTACAGTTAACATGTATGGATCGAAAGGATCATCACCCCCTCAAAACTTCGGCTTTCAGCCTATACTTGTGCTGTGATAAAACACTGTCGACCTGAATAAATGGGTAGACCATAAGCCGAATGGCGTGGAACGCTTTTTCTGGTGTCTACTTTCTACTCAATTCAATTGATGAGATTTTCAGAATCTACAATTCTCTCCCTACAGTATCTATCTTATTAGGTAATGTTTAACATTCCTTCCTTCTTCTTCTTTTTCCCTCTTTTAATTAATCTAATTAAAACAAGAAATGAGAGATTAAATATTTATAACATAATATTAATTAATCTCTTTTTTTGTTACAAAAATAAATCATTTATAGGGGTCTTTTTTATTTCATATGAATTTTGTTAATGATTTAACATACTACTGTGAGATTTTTCTTCATTTTTTGTTTTTTAATTTTTTGTACTTGTGTATATCGTGGGCCGGTGGGGCAGAATGCTTGGGTTTGGGTGGTAGGGCAGTAAAAGGGCGCTTTGGCCCAAAACTCAACATTGGTGCTACCTGGATTTGTGACCCAACAATCTACTCCAGCAGCTTTATAAGCTTGTCAAGCGAAAAGTGGTGGGCTTGTTTCTTGGACCAAGTAAGAACTAGGTACTGAGGACCGTGGTTTGACTTTGACATTATTTCTATTATTACCTTTGTTTGATACCGAATCAAGAAAAACCATTCGACAATGGGGGAAAAGTATCCTTTAGTACAAGCCCAAGGAATCCAAACTAGGAATCTAAGAACCACAAGCCATCGACCACAATCCGAATTAGTATAAAACAACTCAATTATGAGCTACAGAAATAAAAGGACGAAATGATAGTGAAATGTTTAAATTCTGAATTTTATTTTTGTATTTTATTATAATTTGTATAAAATGAGTCTTTATATTTTTAAATTTTATTAATATCAATCCAATTATTAACCACATATGATTTTATGTGACTTTTATCATTCTGATAACAAATCTATATCTCTTAGAGTTTAATAGATTCAATGATATTAAATTCTTACACATCTTTTAGAAATAGATCACACCATCAAAAGAGTGCACAACCTCACCAAAAATTTTAACTCTCATAATTCCAAAACCCATGACTTTCATAATTGAGTTATCACCCAAAGTCAAATTTTTGACCACTATTTCTTGAAGCAAAATCAAAACATCTTTTTTGGAGCACACATGAGTGACAGAAGTAAAATCTAAATATTAACTATCACTAAGGTATCTTCTGAGATTATAAGGACAACAAAATCATCATTATAAGTAACTAAAACACATTTAACTTTGGTCCCATTACTCTTACCCCTTTTTGTAGGACAATGCCTCTAAATATGTACATACCCTTCATATCGAAACTATTAAACATTGTTGGATCTGGACATATCACCTTTAGATTTTTTACCAATTGACTTGGACCTTTAAACCTTAACCACCAATGTCGTGTTAGTTGAATTGAATCTCTACCCTTTATTTATTTTAAGGTTAGTGTTGTTGGCAAAATAATGAAGCAAATGACAACAAAAACTAGTTTGAGGCATGATATATTGTCTTTAAGGTTAAATTTGACTTATTCAAAGTATGAAACTCAATGCAAAAGAATTGTAATGATTATCCTTAAGATTCAACAGATTTTTCTTGATTAATTTGCACAAACTATCAAAGATACCAAGAACAACAAAAAAATTAAAAATAAAAAAGAACTCAGCAAAATAGGGAAGTAGGGGAAATAGGGAAGAGGAAGGCAAGAGAGTTATAAAGCTAAGATGAGAACCGAGGTGGAGGTGGGTATTTATAGGCCGAAGATAGAAAAAAATCAAGAATAACGTTATAGAAAATCAAGAGAAAATAAAAAAAAATTATAATGTTATACAAGGTTCTATAACATTATAAAACATTCTGAGTCTATAAGATTCTATAACATTATAAAATGTTCTGAAAAACTGAGTATGAAAGAATGATTCAATCAAAAACTAACTTTTTATCACAATAACAAGATCGAGTCAAGTAAAATAAAAATAAACCACCAAGGTACAAAATATCACTTGGGCCTAGCCCACTTCTATAACATTATAAAATGTTCTAAAAGACTAAGTACTTGTTTGGCCTAGTTTTTGTTTAGCTTAAAAGCTATTATGAAGCTAAATCTATTTGGTAAATTTACTTTTATAAGTTCTTTTTTATAAATAAGTTGCTTGACAAAATAATTTACATAAGTTCTAATTTTAATTAAAATTACCCTAAAGGGTATTTAATAAATAATTTTTTATTAATCCCAAATTCTTTTGTTCATAATGAAAAAAAGTTAATTTTAATTTTTTATTTATAAAAAGTATAAAAAGTATTTTTATATAACATAAAATTTATAATTAATAATAAATCATATAAAAATGAAAACAGATAATGTTGAAATTATTTTTAATAGATGAGGACATTTTTGAAACAAAAAGAAAAACTTTCCTAAAAAAGATGCATGTTTTTAAAAAAAGATGAGAGAAAGCTCCTCCTTGGAGCTTCTTTTAAAGCTCTTTTTTTCAAAATTTTGTTCTTTAAAAAAAATAACTTATTTTTTAAGAGCTTTTTCAAATTTTTGTTTAGCCTAGCTTTTACTTTTAAGAGGTAGATAAGTTAAAAAAAAGTTAGGCCAAACAAACACTAGTATGAAAGAATAATTCAATCAAAGGCTAACTTTTTACCACGATAATGAGGTGGATATGGGTATTTATAGGCTGAGGATAGAAAAGAATCAAGAATAATATTGTAAAAAATCAAGAGAAAATAAAAAAAAATTTATAATGTTGTACAAGGTTCTATAAGACTGAGTCTATAAGGTTCTATAACATTATAAAACATTCTGAGTCTATAAAATTTCATAACATTATAAAATGTTCTGAAAGAATGAGTCAATTAAAGACTAACTTTTTACCATTATAAAAAAATCGAGTCAAGTAAGATAAAAAATAAACCACCAAGGTACAAAATATCACTTGGGCCTAGCCTACTTCTATAACATTATAAAATATTCTGAAAGACTAAGTTTGAAAGAATGATTCAAACCATAGTAAAAAGATCAAGTCAAGTAAGATAAAAAATAAACCACCAAGGTACAAAATATCACTTGGGCTTAGCCTACTTCTATAACATTATAAAATATTTTAAAAGACTAAGTTTGAAAGAATGATTCAAACCATAGTAAAAAGATCGAGTCAAGTAAGATAAAAAATAAACCACTAAGGTACAAAATATCACTTGAGCCTAGCCCACTTCTATAACATTATAAAATGTTCTGAAAGACTAAGTCTAAAAGAATGATTCAATTAAAGGCTAACTTTTTACAATGATAAAAAGATCGAGTCAAGTAAAGTAAAAAATAAACCACTACGATATAGAATATCACTTGGACCCAACCTACGTGTATATTTGCATGTAGAGAAAAATTCTCATTTTCTCAAGACTTGGGTTGATCTTATATGGGCGCAAGCCTACTTTTTTTTCTTTCTTATAGCAAGCCCATAATAGGTTTGCTTATATAAAGCATTAATATCTTTTATACCTAGGCAATATGGGAAATTGAAACCTTATGAGATACTATATGTCCAACAATCACCCACATATTTCATAAGGCTTTATAATAGAAAGTTTTTACTAGGTCTAATCTCACTGAAGTGTAATATATCGAGATTGATACCTTTTAAGCTATGAACTAGGCCTAAAAATAATGAAACATAAATCACAAATTTTTAGTGAAACTTGTAACTTATATAAATAAAAAATTCTTTATGTGTAATATGATTTTCATTAATTATATTACACCTCCACAATTTCTGTTGTTCAATACGGTTTTGCGAGAATAGGTCATGTATGTGCTTAGTTATTCATAAGTGCTCTAAAAAATTTGTCATTGTTCTTATAAAAACAACCTCACTCCATACTTATATAATGTGGATTTCTTGTTAATAACATAGTTAAATACGTTATTCTTGATACAAAGTCAAATAGTGCTTACACACCTTTCCTCTAATTCTGTCCATTCAACATCTTTCATGACATTTGGCACTTTGAGAAATTTGTAAAGTAGTAACTTTACATATTCTTATTAAATCTTAATCTACTGAACTCTAAGCTCTAATACCAGTTTGTTATTAAAACTACTCAAAAAGCAAGAAAGATATAACCTAAAAGAATCAAGTAAACAAAAAAAAAACATAAGAATTTACATGATTCGACTTCTTACTTGCATCTATTGGGTAAAACAAATTTTCTATTATTGAGAAATTAAAGAACAATCTTTGTCAATGGATTCCCAAACCAATCTAAGGACCCCTTGTACACGTTCTCTCAATAGTCTCATATGAACACTCACTCACTCACACTCACACTAGTTCCATGCGCCTAGGGCACAAGATGAA
Source organism: Theobroma umbraticum (assembly GCF_002168275.2). Classification (NCBI taxonomy): domain Eukaryota; kingdom Viridiplantae; phylum Streptophyta; class Magnoliopsida; order Malvales; family Malvaceae; genus Theobroma; species Theobroma umbraticum. The sequence goes on along the minus strand of NW_018397267.1, from coordinate 5,174,322 downwards.
ATTACAAGATATTCCCACTTTAGAGCTCCTAAAAGTGTTACTACACTTTTAAAATTTAGAGATTTATTTTTATAATAAAAAATTAAAAATTAAATTAAAAATCAATATAAAACAAAAAATTTAAAATTATACAATTACTTAATGTAGAAACAAATAAAATTATTGTACAATTACGCCTCTTTGATTGTAACCATTTCGAATTTAAACCTTTTGTTACTGCCCTTTTTTTTTGTACTTGGCTGTACCTTTGAGTACAAGAACCATAACGAGAAATTGCGAAGGCTGATCTTTTAAGCTTATCAAGATTTCGAAGCTTTGCCATACTTAATAGCTATCTCATTGCTTAGTGTCTCATCAATCCTTTCTTCATTTCTGCTTAGAGCTATCAATTTTAACAATGCTAGAAACCATGCATTCAATAAAGACATCGTTTTGTTTATTCTTTTTAATTGTCTACTGAATGAAAAATAAAAATAGAGAGTTAACCAAATGAAGCACCCTTTTTATAGAAATCCTCGCTTGGTTAACTTTGGCTCCCTTAGTTTTGGTTCTTTACTTACCATCTAGGACAAGAAAAGGAAAAACTTGGAAAAAATGTATCTTGAGCAAAAACTAGTTGTGGATCAGGGGATCAACATGACCACAATTTACAATGCCTACTCTACCATATAGAGAATATACTCTGCAAACATTCTCATGAATAAATTGAATCCATAGACATTTTTCATCATCTCAATCTCAATAGATTTGATGCACATGTCTTTTAGTTGAAGGTGAGCTTGTTATCTAATTACCTGCATGCAGAACTTCCCAACATTTTTAGACGTACTAAGCAACAAAATTAATAGATTCGAAAATAATCCTTCTTTAGGATTTCATCTTTTCATTTTCGTAAAAATTATGTTATAAGATAAGGGTAGCATTTTCCTTTCTCTATTTCTCAAATTAATTACACGTAAAAACAACCACCAAAAATTTCCTATAATTACACTTGACTGGACGACATGTCCGTATTTTTCATCTGGCTCTCAACATTGGCTAGTTATAAAAGAAAAAAAGAGAAGTGAGACCAAACCCAGCGGTATGATAACATTTAAAACCACATGATGAAAACGGAAAGGTACAAGGTTCCTTAACAAAAGCAACGAGCAAATTCCTTTATATTTTCTCTGTATCCTTGTACATTACCATTGATTACTGTGCATTCCGATTTGAGAAGTGAATTCCAAACCAAACCGTGGTCCAAAGAATTTTTTTTTTTGTTTTTCTCTCAATTGGTCCGAAGTTGCATACTAGCCAGTGGTGGTAATGCTTAGACAAGTCACCTCAAGGACTTTTAATTTTTTGTGGATGTGATGGGAGGGAGAAGACTCTTGGGTTTACTTGAGTGCGTGGTTTAATTTTCCCAAAGGCAGACGCGTTCTACTTAATGCTTGCCTGACCAGCTGGTACCAGCTGCTGGCTGAAAAGATCATCAATTTGCTTAGCCACATGTGATCGTCCCTTTCCCATTTGACCTTCTCCTCCAAGGGTAGTTTTCTCCTTGCCCCTTAGTCAATTGTCAGCACCTCTTGCCTCTCTCTCTGTATCTCATCTACATCAAAAACGACACTCAACCAATAGGAACATCAAAATTCAAAACCCACGTTTTATAAAAGGGTGATGACTTTCCCTGATGTGCAGATCAAAATAATACTCTAATTTAATTTTAGGTTAGAAGGCAAAAATTTTTAGCCAGAGAAGAAAACAAAAGCAACGACGAGTGAGCTCCATCAATAAAATTATTGATGTCCACATAAATGATTCTGAGTTTGAATTGTTTTTTTTACCAATAATTTGTGTTGAGGCATAGGTTTCATGTGGGTTGCCTGTTCACTCCAAATATTGTAGCTTTCAATAAAGTATTTCCTCAGTTTTTATTCTAGCTAGCGTGAGATTAGCTTCGTGACCAATGTTTTCAATAATGGATTCACATTAGAGGCAAAGTAACAGGGACACTTATTTTCAATTGCTTTTTCCTTTTGTCTGAACTACCAACAAGACTTGACAGCGAGGCCAATAATTTCATGACGTCAGAGACAGGAGAGTAAACAGAAATTTTAAGGCTCGGCCTTTTATTTGGAAACGAATCATTTTGCATTGAGATTTCGTCATTGAAAGAACATGCATATATCTCTTCGTTGAAACGTCTTTTCTTGGTGCTTTCTGTTTGGCTTCAATTAAGAATACTAGAGTGGTGCCCCGATTCACGTGGGTGTTGAATTTTTTATTAAAACTAATTTTAATTTATATAATACTATAAATAAAATAATAATAATAATTAAAAAGAAATAATTTTAAATTTAAAAACATTATAAATAATAGTAATTATGAGAAATTAAAGATAATTATTTTAAAAATATTTTCTCATGGCTTACTAAGTAAATTTTTTTATTTAAATAATTTTTTTTTGGAAACATTTGATTTTTTATATCTTAATATATGCTAATGTTGATACAATCATATTTTGTTAATTACAAGATTCTAATAATGAAATCAAATTCGTATTGAGAAAATATGATATTTTAAAGGTAATTATTGATAAGTTATATAATTGATACAATAAAATTATTAAAATAAAATAAATATTTTTTGAAAGTTAAAATAAAATGAATATTAATTACACTTATTAAATTTTTTTTAATTTTAATGATGAAAATTTTAAATTATCTTCAATTTTAATTAATACTTTTTTATCTTATGCCTTTGTTTAAACTTGGGTGTGATTGACAGAGATCTAAAACTCCGAACTTGAAAACATGTCTTGACTGACTCATATTAAAAAAAATCTTAATTTGATTTATGGGCAAAAGAGATTTCAATTTGACTCATGGGCAAAAGTGGCCTGACCAACTCTTTTGCAAAGTTTGGTTAACCCATGGGTTGAAAGACTGAAAACGTGACCAGTGATTTAACATGGGCAAACATGGCTTGAGCGACCCTTTTGCAAAGTTTGGCTCACTCATGGTTGGGAGATTGAAAACGTGGTCAATAAATTAATTGACACGTGGTTAAATGGAGAAGTACTTTTGAAGCTTCCTTAATAGATTTATAAATTTTTTTTAAATATATATTATATTATATTTCTTAATAAAATCATTAATTATGAAACTTATTTTAATAATTTATGATTCATACAAATTTAAATTTTTTAAATTTGACTAGGTATTGAAGCTTATGGCATATTATTATTATTATTATTATTATTATTATCATTTAAGATTTTTGTGTGATATAAGAAGGTGTCAATATAGAAAAGTCGTTTGTTAATGTTCATGATTGAGTTGGCAATTTAGTGTCGATTTATTTTATAATTCTTACTTAACAGTTTCCCAAAAAGAATCAACTATTAGTTATGAATTTTCAAATCAAGACGAAAGTTAGGTAGGAAAGCACGATCTGTTAGCTATTCCGGCCTCTCATTCACGAATTTGACTGACATTTTGAGTGTTGATTTTCTTAATATTATTCATACTTTAAACATTTAAATTTCACAATTATCATTAGATTTACAAACAAAACTTAATTAATAACATGAAAAGCTGTACTATACCACAACATTAGGGTCATTTATTTCTTGAATTGTGCTTTGACATATTAATGTATATTTTAAACTATTTAAAATTTCAAATTATGTGATTCACACGTTTCAAATTATAGCTCCTTATGGGGAAGGCTACTAGATATTATCAAATCCTAGACTTCGGTACTTTAAATATTTTGCTCTTATTCCTAGATATGATGTAACCTAGGCTTGCATCATGGTTGCAATTGTTGTATTATAGTAAGTGTGGAAGGGGACCATCAGGGATCGGAAATTACAAAGAGAAAAACATTTATTATACTACTTTTAACCAAAACATTTGTGACATGAACACTATTAAATAGAATCCAAGCTTCTTGTTACTCCTCTTCGGTTTTTCTACCTCTTAGCTTTCTCAAATGTACACTTGATATATATAATGATAAATTATAGACATGATACCTAAAAAATTTTTTAAATTATTTAAAAAAATTCAAATAAACTTTTTTATTTTTATTGTATTTAATTAAACGTTTGTATTTTTATTTTGAGTCAAATAAATTTTTATATTTCTATTTTAAGTCAAAATAAGTCTTTATAATTTATAATTGATTTAGTCAAAATACTGTTTGTCATTCTATATTGCATGGTGCTAACATAGCATGTTAACATATCATAAATAATGATGATATGGCATGATGACATGTCATAATTAATGATAACATCACATGTTAATTTGGTATGATAACATAATCATGTGATATTTTTCATCATCCACATCAATGTCATATCAGTGTCATGTAAATATAAAATAACAAGTAGTGTTTTGATTAATGACAATTAGTTAATCATTAGTCATAAAAGCTTATTTAACTCAAAATAAAAATATAAAAACTTGATTAAATATAATAAAAGAATAAAACTTTGATAATTCATAAATAGTTTAGAGACTTTTTTAAGCATTATACCTAAATTATATACATACTCTATCATATTTGGTATTTACTTGTAGAAAACGTAGAATAAATAAATTAAGCATAAGATTTTATATAGACCAAATGTAAACTATATGATAATATTCTCTAATCTTATGCCTACAACTTCAAAATTTGGTGGTTGACTAAATATACTAACACGTGCTATTATATTTAATCTGCATTGACAAATTTAGATGAAAGAGATTGCATATATAATAACAAAGACTATACATTTTTAAAATTTGTTATTAAATACAAAAATGTTAGGAAATATGTGAATATCCATTGTATTTCATAATACCAAATGTATCTCCTCATATCCAATATACATTTTTATATTGGTTCATCCCTATCTTCTGGTTACATTTAGTGTATGTACATCCCTATCTACTAAGTTCACCTTTTTTATTTATGTAAATTCATTTCCTGTCCACCTATTTGTGCCTATAAATAGAGACATTATAGTTGATGGCAGATATACTAAAACAAGAAATGAAATAAAAGATCTCCTTACATTTTTACTACTTTTCTTTAATATTTTCTTTCAAAGTCATATTTCACAATGCATTCTTAGCACGAGGCACTAATCAACTAAAAAGGTAATTTTTTTTATTCTTCAATCACTCATATTTTAATTTTGTATATTGTCCAACTGACCTGAAGCCAACAGCAAACTTTGAGCCTCCTTCTTTCCCTTGAAGCTGCGATGGGTTCCTAAAACACCTGAAGTTGTCAATACAAGTGCAAATGGGAATCATCGAGAAAAAAGAAGATGTATATTTGCTTAATAGTGCAACGACACATACCAAACTTCGTGGCAAGTACTTTTTCTTAAGTGTGACATCCATACAATTTCAAGTCCCATAACGATTATTGACGGCTCCGAAAATGCAACAATTGTTCTGCGAAGTGGCACTACCTTGCATATTGAGGATACATTTCTAAGGAGTAGATTGAAGAGGAATCTACTTAGCTTTAAAGATGTGCGCTATAATGGGTATCATCTTGAGACAATTTATAAGCAAAATAAGGACTCTTTGTATCACTTCTTATAAGATGGGCTAGAAGACCATCCATGAGAAGTTGGAAACTTTAACTATAGAATTGTATTGTGTCACTATTAAAGCTATTGAATCCTATGCTACCATGTCCAAAAGATTAGTAAATCCCGATAAATTTAAACTTTGGCATGATCGTTTAGGTCACCCGGGAGCTATGATAATGTGTAGGATAATCTAGAATACTAGAGGAGACCTTTTAAAGGATCAAAAGGTTTTGTTATCCAAAGATTATATTTGTGAAACCTGCTCATGAGGAAAGCTCATTACTAAACCTTTTATGACAATGGTAAATCTTGAATCCTTTTCATTCTTACAAAGAATCCAGGATGATATTTGTGGACGAACACAACCGACAAGTGGGTTATTCCAATATTTCGTGGTATTAGTGGACGCATCCTACAGATGATCCCATGTTTGCCTATTATTTATGTGTAAAGTTGCTTTTGCATATTTACTTGTGCAAATTATAAAGCTCCAGACACATTTTCTTGATTATTCAATCAAGAGTATAAAGATGGATAATGCTGTGAATTTACATCAAAAAGTTTTAATGCGTATTGTGCTTCACTAGGAATCGAGGTTGAGCACTTGGTTCCACATGTTCATACTTAAAATGAATTGGTAGAATCCTTAATTAATTGCATCCAAATTATAGCTTGTAGTCTATTGTTAAGAATAAAGCTCAACTATTCAACATGGTGTCATATTATTTTGCATGCGACGACACTAATTAAATTGTGCCCCACTGCTAGTTTCTTACAATCTCTCATAAAGTTTGTTCTAGGTTATCAACTAGACATTTCACATTTATGCACCTTTGGTTGTGTTGTGCAGGTGCTTGTAGCACTAACAAAAAAGACTAAAATGTGTCCTCAACTCCATTTGGGTATTTACATTGGGTTTAATTCACCATCCATTATTAGGTTCTTGAAACCAACGACGGGTGATCTTTTTACCACCAGATTCACGGATTGTCATTTTGATGAAACGGTGTTTCCACCGATTGGGATACCTAAGGCTTCCATAACTAAGAAGCATAAACCAATTTAGATTTTCTCTTAGAATGAGAAAAATCTATCCTATTTAAACCCAAGAACTCCTAAATATGAAAATGAGGTGTAGCATATAATTCATTTACAAGCAATTGCCAATAAACTTCTTGACACATTTAATGATGTTGCCAAGATTACAAAGTCTTATATTCTAGTTGTGAATATTCCAGTTAGGATTGCTGTTCTTGAAAAACAAGTTGAAATGGATCAAAATGGCTCACACTTGAAGCGTGGAAGACCGATATGATCAGAAGACACTGCCCCTCGAAAACAAAAGGGGAGGAATCAAGAAACCACTCCAAAAGAGCCTAGTGTTGAGTTTGCTCCAAAAAAGCTTATTGCCTCTGAAAAGGCACAAATCCGTGAAAAGACCACTGACTTTGGGAATATTGAGATTTCCATTACATATTGTAATGAGATTTAGGATTGAAATAAATAATCATTGATAATGCTTTTGCATTATCAGTTGCTTATAAGATTATAAACAATGATTATGAATTGTAATTTATTATCGAATGTCGTCAAAGGCATGATTGGCCTAATTGGAAGGAAACAATCCAGGTTGAATTAGCTTCCCTAACTAGATGAAAGGTTTTCCAACCCATAGTTGGAAGCTCCAACAATGTAAAGCCCGTTGGATACAAATGGGTCTCTTTATTTATATAAATTCATTCCCCCTCCACCTATGTGTGCCTATAAATAGAGGCATTATAATTGATGGTGATATATTAAAATAAGAAATGAAATAAAATATCTTTTTACATTCTTACTATTTCTTTTTAATATTTTCTTTCAAAATTATATTTCACAACAAAAAAGTATAAATGCAGTCAAAATTTCAAATAGCAATAGTTTTTTTAATTTTTGTTATATACCAAAATAAGTCACAAATAACATGTTAGTTATAACCCAACTTTGTTAATCTATATACTTTTTTTATCTTATTTTATTGTAAATTTTCATCAACAGTAAGTCAATAACTTCAAAGGTCTAAAGTTAAATATTCAAATGAGGCATTTTTTATTGAAATTAAGAAAATGAGGCCATTTTTTAATTAAAGTTAAAAGAAGAAAGAGCGAATGAGGAAATAGGAGAAATAGTTGAAAATTAATAGTATTGTGGGAATGAGAAATGATTAAAAATGAGATTTATTAGGCACATAATTAGAGAAGTTAGAGAATATATCATTTTATTAATTATTTTGACTTTTATATAATTTTAATAAAAATTGATATAAATAATTAAAAATTAATAGGATGAGAAAGTGAGATAAAATAGGTATTTATTAATCATGGGAGAATACGTAGATATTTTATTTATTATTTTAATTTTTATATGTTTTTAATATAATAAATTATATTATTATTATTATCATAAAATTATGTGATTTATAAAAATTTAGACCTAAAACCCTTGTTTTAGTGACTTTACCCTAAAACCGGTCTTGATTTTCATTATGCTTTTATGCATGCTTATCTCATTATATTAAATGCACTTAAAATAATATCATCAACCTATTTATAAAAGTAATCAATAAGCTCAAACCGACCCACTAAGTTCAAAGAAATCCACAAAACCATGAAGTTTTAATGCAAACTCATAATAGAAAAATAACATAAAATCTCATATTGTTCCTTCAAACGAAAGGGGAAATTGATTATTTCACTTTTCGTTTCCATACATGTAATGCTAACATCAAATATAGTAAGTTAACACTTTTCACCACTCAAATTCACATTTGAATCCTCAGGTCATCATTGCCATTTATTGTTGTCCACATTTGACATGGAATCCTTCCTATTTTGAATGGTAATTGGAGACTTTTCCCCCTCTCTCTTTGTATATATTTTTTGTTAGGTAGATTGGACTGGCGAAATGCAAAGAGGGAACAAGGATCCTGAAGAAATAAATTTGGTCGTTTGGTCCAAATTGAAGAATTGGCACGTGATAATGCTTTAATACTCCCGTCTTAAATTTTACTCTTATTATACAACAATTGGACTGGTGGCATATCCACCAAAAGAAATGTTGGGGACAAAAGGCACCTGCCATACATTTATGGGAAGACCGACCGAATTAGGTGGGTTAGGGTTTGATTCCGAAGCATGGCGTTACATTTGAACGAAATATTATAACCTCGAACTTTGAATTTTTATAAATGAAGCTCTGGGGGTTAACAACTCTTCAAAGGTAGCCTAAATTATGGAATGAGAGAAAATCACTTCACGTTATGTAATTCAAAACTTAATGAATCTTAATATGTAATCAAAAATGTATTATTACGTTAACTATATATATTATTTAATGTGAAAATATTTTAGGAAGAAAAATGATGTAACTATAACTAATAGACTTAGCGTGAATCCATTTAGATTATATTTGGCCTTTGATTTTATTTATCAAGAATTAGATGAACTTTGTAAAATTTTCACCCAAAATAAAAATGAATAAATTTATAAAACCCAATAAGTAGATTAAAGATATGTAAAATATGTAACTTAAATACAAAATCATGGAAAAATTATATATAGTAATATATACCTATCTTTATTTTTATATCTTTTTTGTTATCTGATATTATCTTATTATAACTTATTAAAACTCGAGAATTAATACCTCTAAACACAAGAAACAAAGTAAATCAACAACTTTGATGCAGCAAATGGTAATGAAACGCCGATGCTCACTAATGGGAGCCCCAGGTGTAGTCTGCAGATTGCTTTGAAGATCTGATGTGATATTGGAACATATCCCTTCTTTTGAACCCTTTTGTTTTGTTGACCTTAGGTGAGCATCATGTAAACAAGATGAGCTGACTTATTAGCTTTGTATAGGGTTTATGTTGCTTACTTTTGTTTGATCAACGTTTGTTATTTCATCTTCAAGTGGTTGATTGCCGCAGCCCTTGTGTTTTTGAATGTTATCATGTTGCGGTGTTTGATTTTGTACACAAACTTATACCCTTTTTCAACTTATGAATACAATCATACTTACTTTGCCTATAAAAAAACCTTTTATACAGAAGAGTAGAACAAATGCAGATATATAATAATAGTATCTTATTCCTGTTTACAGAAACAGCAAAGAGGCATTTGATTGGGAAAAAAAAAAAGGGGAAAGGTCAAAAGGTACAACACGTGAATGGTATGCAAAGGCCTACAACTTGAGTGGGGGAATCAACAAAAAAAATATAGGCGTACGATCCTGCCACGTGTTATATGTAAAATGACAGAATTGCCTTAATTTGTGCTTCCACGGTTCGACCGAGGAGAATTGTTTAACACGTGCTGTATTCCACTCTATACAAGTCAAGGGAGAGAATATCGAAGAAACGTGAAGGAACCGTTTTTCGCTTTTATGAAAAAAATAGAAAAAAGATACAAACTTGACGCGCGTGGGGCCTAAGTGGCTGTGTGCCTCTGCAGGTCTGTCGGCATATAAATCCACCTAACTGAGGAAAACCGCCTAACTCCGTCTGAGTCTTGAAAAGTCACCACAGTCTCACGATACCAACGGTCCCTTAAATAGCCTGTAATTACCAAAGTACCCTTTGACTAGTATTCATTCCACATATATTTATTAAAAAATGCTTTTAATTTTTTTAATTTAAACATATAATATTATTTTAATTTAAAAAATAATAATTTAAATTTAACTCTTTGAATACATATGCATTTTGTGGATATGTAAAATACAAAATAATTTATTTATTGAACAAAAGTGAGTGTTGTTAATTTTTTGTAGCAAGAAGGAAGAATGTTAGGAGAGCACATTATTCCTTGTTGAGTGTGAATTCGAGAAATGGATCATAATTCTAACTTTATTCATAAACATGTTACATTCACTTAAAAGAAAATGAGTTCTAATTACGTAATTGAATTATTGCATGATTTACATATTATTTTCTCTGTAAATTTTTATTATTTTTTTAAAATTATTATAATATTACTCATTTTCTTATTCATGTTAACTCATATGAGAAAAAACTAAATTTAACTAAATTTGTGAATACATGCCATTAAACACACAAGACTTTGTTCGACCTAACATATAAAACCTCATCATGTTCAACTAAAATTTAATGCATAGTTGCAAAACCCTGCAAGATGACAAGTTATCTGAAAGAGATTGCATTAAGATAATCATTACTAATGCACATATTAAGACCCAAATTCAATGATCTTGCTTGTAGCATGAAAAATGTGAAGCCAAAAGTGTGGACTTGGAGTTGGACCACTGAAATTGCTGTTTTTCTCCCTTAGCCACTAATTTTAGAAATTGTTCCAAAAAAAACTTGGTCCAAAGGAAAAGGGTAACCGTGGAAGGAAAAAACATTGAAAAAGATGAGGTAGGCAATTGCAAGGAAGCCACATCCCCTTCCACAATTGTGTCTCCAACTAGCATTTTCTCTTCCTTAACTTTTTCCCTAATGCAAAAAAAACGTGCGTTAACTAAAATAATAAAAAAATAAATAAAGTTTTTAACAATTCCCAAGATAAGGAAACCAAGACAACTCACAGCTAATCAGGTTCAGAGAACATGGTGAGATTTGGGGAAGCCTGCTTCTCCCTTATATTCCATCCTGTCATACTCTTTCAGCAGTGATCTCTCAAAGTGGCAAAAAACTTAGATAAGCCCCTGAAACTTGATGTTTCACTAGATTTTATCTTTGACAGTCATTTCATTCGGCTTTTGTAAGAATCTTGAGAGTTTTTAAGAAGAAAAAAAGAAGGAAGCAATGTCCAATTCAGGCCAAAAGTCCGGTAAGGCTACTGAGAGAGCAAGTTTCGTCAATCTTCTTAGCCAGTACTTGAAAGAAAAACGAAATATTGGAGATATCAGCGCTGGGATGACCTCAAAACCCGAAGCTAAAGGTACCCTTTTGCTTTCTTTGTTGGCTTCTATTAGTTGCTGAAGAAAGGGTTGCAGTAAAATTCTGAGCTTCTGTTTCGGTTTCTATGGGGCTGTTGAATGACGAGAATTTATGATTGGTTGATATATCAAAGATTTTTCTTTTTCCTGCGGATGCTGTTGGAGAGAAAAGTTTTTGGATTTGGAAAGAGGGATTATTTATATTCATTGTTTGGTGCTATTGCAGGGCTTGAGACATTTAGGCAGCAAGCAACGCCAATGAACTTTTTCCCCAATATGGATAACTCTTCCGAGAGTTCAAGACCAAATCTTGTGGCATCTGCATCAAATGTGAAACCTTCTGATTTCTTTCCGGAGGCTGCCAATTTTGGTGCCTCCAGCTCCAAGGAAGATTCCTCTAACAAGACTGATTTCAGGTGTGTATTCTTTTTTCCCCTTGATCATCACAAAATATTTAGATGCTCCTCATTCTGATCTTTTAGAAACCCCAACCTGGAATGCTTCTAAACAGTTTGATGTTTTATTGTATTTACTTAAATTGGAAGCATTAGGTGCTTAAGAGTTACGGTGACTGCGAGTACAATCTAGCTGAGGAATTGTTACCACAAGTTTAATGCCTTCCTGCTTAAAAGTTAAAACAAAAAATGGTCATGAGAAACTACTGAAATACTCACTATTATTGACAAAAAAATGTTAAAAGTTATCTATGAACTGAAAATATTGTTTTCCTTGGTTTAGGAAACCAGCAACGGTGGAGCCAAAGAGTGCCCAGCTGACCATATTTTTCGGCGGCCAAGTGCTAGTATATAATGACTTTCCAGCAGACAAGGTCAAGGAGATCATGGCCTTAGCTAGCCAAGGATGTTCAACTGCATGTGGTGGTGTTGTTACTGACTCTGGCATGGAAAAAGTAAATTCTAACATGGACAAAATTAACTCTAGCAATTCTGATATTCCTGACCTGAACATCGCCTCCACGACTGGAAATAGTCCTGATCAAGACCCTTCTGTTGAGCGGCGCCAATATGGTGGTTCAGGTAATTGATATGTGACCTTGAATCATAAATCAAGGAAGTTGCTGTTGAAAATTTTGAAGCTTTTTAATGACAAATTCTAATTTGTTTGCATTTTCTTTGTGCTTTACAGATTTGCGTATTGCAAGAAGAAATTCACTTCACAAGTTCTTTGAGAAGAGAAAAGACAGGTAAAAAGGTTTAGCCAGCATTAGAAAACTTTTGGATGCTAAGCTTCACAAAAGCTGTTTAGTTTCCCCTTAGGAAATCATGATTCTGCGGAGCTTAATTGGATTCTTCAAAAACTAGAGATCTCATATCTCGTGACAAAAGAAATAAAACTGGTGTCCCTTAAGTTGCTACTTTTTTGCTTGACGATAAAACGAGAGATAACCCATTTTACTTTTCATTTGATGCATCAAGCACCGGATATAGGCTATGTAAATATATGAATTCAGGATCTGCATATATGCTGGTTTTCAAGGTGGCATTTGGACCACCAGATCAAAGACCTTAAGTTCAGATTTAGTCTTGTACTTGATTGAATGGTCACTAAATTGATCCTTGTCTTCATGTTCAGGGCAGCCGCAAGAGCACCATACCAAGTTAACACCCAACGAGGATCTCCTCCTCCACCTAAACCTGATGAAAGCAAGTCATCTCATGAGGCAGGTCAATCATCAAAAGAAGCATCAAGAGATCTTGACCTCAAGTTATAGGAATATTGGTCACTTCATTGTGTTGTAACTTAGGATACCTTAATGATACAGGCTTAAGATCTTAACTATTGTTTTTAGGCATTTTATACTTCTATCAATATATTTTTTGTAACTAATCTGTTACAATTAAATTCAGATCTGAATTTTTTTTCATGTAAGTTTGATCAGTTGAGAGCTAAAACCCCAAAAGCAGTTCTCTTATCTTTTTCTGGATAGAAACATGTTAATTTGTTATCCTTGGCAAGTAGGGAAGCAGGCAGACAGCAGATGGCAAGTTCATTAAATGGTTTAAAATTGATGAATCATAAAAGGTGTTGAGTGCTCAAACTTCTAATATCAGAAAACCAATAGTGCCTCTCCTGATTTAATAGAAAAAGGTATAAAGGAGGGCGGGAATCAAGTTTTGGTTCCTATCGTGCTGAATTTTCACAGGTAAAAATTACTCCAGCAAGAGCAAGAGCAAGACCCAAGCCAAGCAATACTGCAGAATGAGTGAAATATCCAAATCAGAATTGAACAGGCCAAGAAAACAGAGTTAGGTTCCATTTTTCCCCCCATATTTCTGGTAACAATTTTAACTTACTATGACTGTGGGTAATATTGCTAACCTTAGACCATCAGCCCCTCCTGTATGAAGCAAGAAAAATTGATTTTGACCTGCCATTAGAGGTAAGGGAGTGTGGTAGGGACTACGCTACAAAATCTGTTTCGTTTGATCCCCTTTGTTCTTGTTGATGCTAGATAACAAAACCAATAATTTTTGAATAGATCTTCAAAGCTCAATCCCTCCCTCCCAGTAGTCTCACAACACTACCCAGTAAGGCAACTAACCAAAGACGACCCAAGGCAAGCAGAAAATAGACGACGGCTTGCGCAAACTTTAACAGGAAGCTCCTATCATCAGGCCTAAACCTCATAGGCTTGACCTGTATCCTTCCTTCCCATTTGTTTTTTATGATAGATGGTAGGTGAAGGCAAACGTTTTACACGCTAAAGCTTGTTCAACTTCAGAAATGGCTTGACAACATAGACTTTATGGCTAAAATAATGGAAAGAAATAAGTACTGTATAAAGCTATGCTATAACTAGCCTTTTTTTTTATGAAGAAATGCTAGAGTTTCCAATAGGACATAAAAGCTTTACTATATTATAATCAACAGTTCCATTTTTTCTTAAAAAAAATAATAGCACAGTCAAACAAGCCAGTAACATGTTCGTTAAAATGGTTAAATACGCACCCCACCCCATGAATTACTTTCAGGGAACGCCAGCCGCAGAGGCAGAAATCATTTGTTCAACCTCCCTCTGAAAGCTTTGCTTCTTGCCTTTTTTGGAAGTGATAACCAATTCACCAGCTAATAATCATAAAAACAATCATCTGTATAGGAGGGGAAGAATGCAGTAAATAACCGACCAGGGGTTGGCAGCTAAAGAGTTGTAAGACTACATTAATTCTAAAATACAAGCTGAAAGCAAGTATTTACGAAAGCTTTTATCAAAAGTTGAAGCTTGATGTTGACATAAGAAATTAAAATTAAGGATACCAACTAATAGAGAATTGAATATAAACAGCAGATTTTGCAGTGAAGTATGAATGCATATGACTCTCAGCAACGTACGGATTAAGGCAAAAGGTTTCCTATATGTTCTATTCACAGGAAACAAAAGGTATGGATATTGAATGCCCAAAGGGTGCCAAATTCTACTAGCCCATAATAAATCAACCAATCCGCTGGCCCGAATATAATGAACACATATCGTCTGCCCCTGTTTTGTGCCCCGTTTATTGCCCCTCTTATAATTTGATGCCACGTCGATTAGTTTTAATTTGTTAACGTCAGCTGTTAGGTCATTTGTACTGCCGTTAGGTATAACTTCAGTCTAGGTTAACATCAACAATTTACAGCCTCCTCTTTTCCACACTTCTCCCATCATCAAATCTTTCATCAGAGTGGAGGAACATTTTCACATAAGCTTTTTTTTTTTGTTTGCTCTTCATGCATATTCTGATGATGGTTATAAAAAATTAAAGAAGGAGAAAATAACTAAGAAGAAGAAGAAGAAGAAAAAGAGGCGAAATTATTCTAAAACAAGCTCTTTTGATAGTTAAATTTCGATAAGTATTAGAGAAAGAGAAGATATAAGCATTCTTATTCATTTAAAGACGTTGTTAATTAACTCATCAGTTAATTTATAAGATTGAATAAGAACTGAAAACAGAATTTTTTATTATATAATTGAATCTTAAAAGGGATTATCGATACAAGATTTTTGTACGTTGAATTAAACATAATCGATGCTTTAGTTAATCACTTTTTGATCAGAGTAACGTGGTTTTATGATTACTTAATAAATTTTATAATTTTTCAAGAAAAAAACAGATTTTTATATACATTAGAAGGAGAGAGCAAACATAAATGTTCTTATTCATCTGAAGATTTTGACTCTCGCAAGCATGATTGGAAAAAAAAGCGTACCCCTCAGATATGGATGCTGATTGCTACAGGAGTATAAGAATGTTGATGGATGCTGGTTGGTGCAGGAGCATGAGAATGTTGACGGGCGTGATAGGAAGAGCAAAGACGAACATTATGTCAAATAAGATTTAAGGTTAATATCTAACCGCTGTGAAAATAATAACAACTAACGGCATCGACGCTCATGTTAATAAACAAAAATCTATGGGACACGTGGCATCAAATTATAAAAAGGGCACAAAATGGGACATAAAATGCAGGCAGACGATTTTCATTCGAATTGAATTGGGATATCAGGGGGAGAGGTTGGTGCTTGCTATATGCAATTTCCATGGCCCTAAATTACGTTTCCGGCATCAACCCATGATAAAAGCCAAGGATTTTGATATACCAACCAGAATCCAGAAACCAAAGATCATGTGATGAGGTCAAACTCGCATGTCCTTTGGATAGATACCCTTTCGACTGTTGCCTGTACATTCACGTACTATCCAATCCAAAGTTACACCACTTATGTGTGATGCCGATGTCTGGACTTAATTCCGTCACACAATCTTTGTTTTTCATATTCTTGTCCACCAAAGATTCTCCGTAAACATGTGAAGCTAAAATGTCAGTGGACTTCTTTTTTTTTTTTTTTCGAAAAGCTGGTTTGGTTTTAATTAACACTTGGTTATAAAAACCACCACTCACTGGTAGCAATGCCATTGGCATGATGAGGTAAGAGGCAATCTGAAGCAGCTAAAATGGCGAATAACAACTTTAATTACAAAACATCTGCCCCCAGTTTCAATTGCTGCTGCCAAAAAGAAAAAACAAAGCAGCTTACAGAACACATCTATATGAAAAAACCAGGGAGCAGAATCTGTAAAAAATTTGCTGCAGCCAAGATGGGTTAGCACAGGAGCTCCATCTAGTAACCTCTCATGACTGCCGGTTGTCAATGAGATCAAACCTTCTTTCCCAAGCATCACGAGTACCGACTCTGCATTCAAAAACTCAGTGAGCCGTGGAAACATCCCACCGCCATCAGCAGCACCTCAATAAGACCAGTTCCAGGATGTACAACTCCACCTTTCACCTACACTCCTTGGCCCTTACGCACTTTCATTGCAAGTCCCGATCTTCCTCTCTTCTCAGCTGTCAAGCGAGTCATGTTTCACGCGGCCTAATTTCCTCACACCTTGTCACAGCAAGTTAACACATAATTTCAGTCTTCCTCAGCGTTGCCACACGAAAGAATAGCACCTAACGTCCAAACTCCAGCCATGGTCCCAACAGTGTGAACAGACACTCAATACCTGGAGATATTAGGTTGCTATTTACAGATGACGACTGAAACTTTTCATGTAGCTAAATTAACGTATCCTGATGTGCTAACAACATTTTTAAATCTTTGGCTCGAAAACATCTGAAACCCAGGTAGAAAATTTATTACACAATAGTTAGAAAGAAAAAAAAAAGGCAAATTTACAAATCAAATGCAACAAATGAGCGCTAAATGAACACTTCATTGTGCTTGAACCCAACACAAATATTGCTGGAATCTCTTCTTTGTATCGGGCCCAAAAACTTATTAAAAACTACAGGTCTACGTTCATGATTTTACCCAGAGATGAGATAACCCATTAATAAACCATGAGCAGATGACGGATTGAGAATGTATATGAGGAAAACACTGTTGAGGTGTCTATAATATGTTTCAAATACTAGCATTTAAAAATTGACTTAAATTGCACGGAAGATTTTAGATTTGGACCCTTATGCTCATCTACTTAGAAGAATTAAGGACCTTTTGCAAAGGAGCTGGTATTGCTGTGTTACTCGCGTACATCCTGAAGTCAATCAGCGTGCAGATTGAATAGCAACACGTCATGATAATTTATTATCGGGCTTACATGTATTTGATAACTCGCTCATTTATTTGAAAATTTGTTCAGTATTGTTTGGCTAAGAAGATGTAATTGTTTGAAGTTAATCTATTTCCCTTTTATAAAAAAAAAAATAACTTAAATCTATATACTTTAAGAAGGTAGCATAAAAATTGAAAATTTCTCATATCATAATTGAGTTAATATGGATTTGAGACTAACATAAATACAAAATTATACAAAATAAAAAACCTCCTAAGGTAATTTTACTGTATTTAGCTCTTGGACTTTTTTTTTGGGCATTCCAGTAGCTAGCCCAACTACACATTTTGGATTTGGCCCGTTTTATTTCAGAAACGCCCATAGCTGGGCCATTGGGCCGAGGCCTTTGTACTTTTCTGAACTTGTCCACTTCGCCTTTTTGGGATATGGATTTTCTTGTACATAACCTGCAATAAATTATCCTGTGGCCAAGTCCTCTCTCCTTAAATCCAAAAGAAACAAAAAAAATGATATTCTAAGATATGTTTACACGTGGCATTTTTTTATTTGTTATTGACAAACCCAAGTAGCATTTAGATGTGATTTTATCTTTTCCAGCTATAAATACTTGTTTGGAGCCACACGTTTTGCTCTCTCTTTCTTTAGAGGCCTTTTTTCCTCTCTCATTTTTATTTTTTTTTCTCTCTCTCTCACTTTCTCGAGGCCCCCATACTCAGAACCCTAGTAGAGGAAAAAAGAGAGAAAAAAGGGGGGTAATTTTCTCAGAAACCAAACATCTCGATTAATTTTCCCTCGAAAATCGCCGAGAAAAAAATGCAGCACCAGAGGCTGAAGCAACAGCAACAAGCCTTGATGCAACAAGCTCTCCTCCAACAACAGTCTCTCTACCACCCAGGCATCTTAGCTCCCCCTCAGGTTTTCCACTCTTTTGTCTCTCTTTATCTTTTTAGTCAATTTCTCTGTTCGTCGATCATCTACGAGTTTTTGATCCGGTTTTTAGGAATGATTTGTTGGATTCTTTCAAAATCGTATTTTGATCTTCGAGCTCTTGTTCCGTTTCTTGATTCTGATGGATTGGTAGAGCTAGGGTTGGTTTGGGAATTTTGTGCGGTGATGATTTGGCTTGCGAAATCGCAGCTTTTTCCTTATACACTGCTTGAATTCGTGGAATTTTTCTAAAAAAAAGGGTTTTTTCAGGGCTTTGAATGTGATTGCTTTTATCTTTAAGTTTTGCTTCTGCTTTATTGGTCCGAAAGTTGAGTTTTTTCATTTGGTTTTTCGGAATCAGAAAGTCCGTGTCTTTGTTTGTAATTGCTTAACATGCTTTTGGTGGAAAGTGAAGCTCATTGTTTTGGGTTTTAAATCTGATGAGAGATGGTTTTCTTTCTTAATGTTTTACATTTTCATTGCATGAAGTTCCTTTATTGTTATTTATCTTATATGAAGTTGTCAACCGCAAGCTAGAAGGTTTGCTTTTGGTGTTTTCTTTCTCATTTACTTGTTTTTTTTTCACTACTTTGGTTTTATTCAGTTTACTGCTGAATTTCATATACTTTATAAATGTATCTATTGTTTGCCAATATTGGGTACAAATGTGCAATTTCTCTCACTTGTTTCAAGTGTTGGAGCGTAAAACATAGTTCCTGAAATTCATTTTGGAACACTTTAGGCTTATAGTGCTGGAATATAACATCATGAAGTAAATGTATAAAGTTTATGGTACTTTCAATGCATTTGTATTCTGTCAAAATTACATTTCTGGCAAGCCTTTTTGTTTGAATTGTGTAGAAAGCCATATATTAGTTTTTCAATTTGGGGGAGGAGTTCAAAGGAAATTTGAGCTGTGTTATCCTTGAATTTAGTCTGACCTTTAGACTACAATTTTGCTGAAAGTAAGTCTTATTTAGATGAAGTGTAATTTTTTGGTCTGGTTTTCGCTGAAAAACCTAAGGGGAAAAAAGAAAGCATTGTAAAATCGAGAAAATATATTGAAATATATTCTCTCTTTTGTTTTTAAGTTGAAAGTGTTTTGAAAGAGGTTGGAGAAGTGATGTTCTCATTTCTAACGGTTGTAGTTAGTGTCTTGTTTCCTTTTCTGGGTTGAGCTCTTGATACCTTCTAAAACTCAATTTCTTTCCAGGATATAAACACTTTAGAGTTTGGTCGAGTGGGAAGGGACTTTTTTTGCTCATCGTTTCTTCTTTTCCCCTCTTTTTTATTTTTCTTTTTGTTTTTCACTTTTTTATTTTGCAGATAGAGCCAATCCCAAGTGGAAATCTGCCTCCTGGTTTTGATCCAAGTACTTGCCGCAGTGTGTGAGTGTTTACCTAGACATGTTTACATATGTTTTTTCCTGTTCTGTTTCTTTTGTATTTTGTGTGTCTGTTATTTCCCCTGCTTGCTTAAGCGACTACCCTAGTCACTTTTATACTTATGACCTATTTACATCAGACACACTTTTCTTCGCAAAGCGGGTGACTAAAAAAGTTGCTAGACCCTTAGTGCAAAATTTTAAGCTAATGGCTTCTTTAATTGATAGTTAAATGGTTTTGGGCATGTGATAGATACTTGTATTTTCTTGCATCTTTCTAACAACTCAGAAAGTTACTTATAGCCTTTTATTTATTTTTTTTTGTTTCTTTTTTTAAAACTTCTAGTTTCTTTATTTTTGAGAAACTGCAGGTATGTGGGAAACATCCATACACAAGTGACCGAACCACTACTCAATGAGGTTTTTGCAAGTACTGGTCCTGTTGAAGGTTGCAAGCTTATCAGAAAGGAAAAGGTATACTTTTCAATACTTTGTCCTTTTCTTTTTACTGTGAGATGCTCTAATTGGAAATGGTTAACTTACTTTATTTAGTTATGTACACTTTCCTCTAGCCAATTGATTGCCATATGATTGACATGTCTTTTGTTTCTCACTCTACTTAAGCAGTCATCATATGGATTCATCCACTACTTCGATCGCAGATCAGCTGCTCTTGCTATATTGTCTCTTAATGGAAGGCATTTGTAAGTATTAATTTTCAATGTTTTCAAGTTACTTTTGTTTTGAATGTGTTTTACATCAAATTATGTAATCTACAGATTTGGACAGCCTATCAAGGTCAATTGGGCATATGCTAGTGGTCAAAGAGAGGATACATCGGGTTTGCTCATGTTTTTGTTTACAAAATTTTGCCCAAAAATGTTTATGATGTGTTTTTGGCAGTTATTTGTCAATTATACTGTTTGATACTATAATAATTGGTACAGGTCACTTTAACATTTTTGTTGGGGATCTCAGTCCTGAGGTTACTGATGCAATGCTGTTTGCATGCTTTTCTGTCTATCCTAGTTGTTCGTAAGCTTCTTCTCTTTTGGATCTTGATTTCAGTAAATGCAGATGTTGTAACTTACTAAAAGTATATGATTAGATTATCAGGATGTGCAAATCTGTAGTAAACCTCAATTAGTGTTTTTGTGGTGCTAACTTTTTTGATCTATAGTGTCAAAATGCATAACAAATCTGATGTCTTTACTGATATCAGGGATGCGAGGGTTATGTGGGATCAGAAAACTGGGCGTTCTAGAGGATTTGGGTTTGTTTCATTCCGCAACCAGCAGGTACTGTTTTTTGGTTAAGTTTCTGGTGGCTCTTTGTATTGCTGTTCTATTACAATGTAGTTTCATCTATTGATGTTGATTTTTTTTTTCTGTTCAGGATGCACAAAGTGCAATAAATGATTTAAGTGGTGAGAATGATGCATTTTACTCTATACATGTACTTATTATCTTCATTGGTTGCAGTTTTAGCACATCAAATAAAGCTGTGATTTTTAGTTTGAAATTTTTTATTTATATCTATCATGCTTTCTAGTAATCTTAATAGGTTTGGGTTTGTTGTATTTGGATAGGACTGCTGAATTATCTGGGAAAGTTTTTCCTTTTCTTTTTGTGCTGTTATTTCTCATGATTTTTTGTCAAATCACCATATGTAGAGTTTTGATTCATTAAATTATTTTGGCTGTGCTGGATGAATTGTATTTAGTAAATTCTATAATTTGCATGAATTGCTGTTATTCTAGATTGCAGTAAAACTCAAATGTTTGAATGATTTATTTTTCTAGGAAAGTGGCTTGGCAGCCGGCAGATTCGTTGTAACTGGGCAACAAAGGGTGCTGGTACCAATGATGACAAGCAGAGCTCTGATGCCAAAAGTGTGGTGGAACTAACCAATGGCTCATCAGGTGCATCTGTTGTAGCAAAAATCATTATCTTTCCTTCAAAAATCAAACATTAGCGATAATTATTACTTTGTTCAATGCAAACCTCGACAATTATTATACAACTTTTATTCTACTTTTAATGATCTTGAGATATGTGTCAAATGGCAAAAGAAACTTACTTCTATTACCTTGGTATGCAGAGGACGGTAAAGAGACAACCAATAGTGAGGCTCCTGAGAATAATCCTCAATATACTACTGTTTATGTGGGCAATCTTGCTCCAGAGGCAAGTAGCTATTTCCGATAGCTTTTCTGTTTATTATTTTCCATTTGCAAGTTAATACTGAAATGGGTGTTACAAAGCATTGTGAGCTTACTTTAAGTAGGACAAGTGAAATGGTATTTCTTTAGTACTTATAGGAAAATCTATTATTCCTGGATGCATGTAGAACACGCAAAAAACTTTAGAAAACTTTAGCCATTTTTTTTTTGTTAAATTCACTAGAGTAAAAAGAGCAATTGGGCTTTTACCTATTAATTAAAGCTTGACAACTGATGATGGTATGAGCTTGATCCAGCTGTCTACTAGTTGAACCCTGAGAATTCCCATCTAATAAAATTTTCAGGGCATGTGAGGGTTGGCCCTGTGATTTTGAAAGCTGCAGTTATTTTGTTCAGTAAAGGAACAAGCTAGGTTCTCCGATAAAACCAATTATGTTGATTCGTGCAGGTCAACCAACTTGAGCTCCACCGCCACTTCCATGCTCTTGGTGCTGGGGTGATTGAGGAGGTACGAATCCAGCGTGATAAAGGCTTTGGTTTTGTGAGATACAGTACTCATACTGAGGCAGCTGTGGCTATTCAGATGGGGAACGCTCAGTCGTTTCTCTGTGGCAAGCAAATTAAGGTTTGTCCTCTGCTTTTGGTCAAAATGGGACTTCATTCTCTTTTTGAGAAATAAATATGTAACATAATGTGCCTTAGTGAAGTTTTGGAGGATATTTTGTGAATTCTTTGCACAGTTATTATGTACCTTGAATCATTGACCCTTAAATATCCTAAAATGATGCAATACATGAGTTGGGATGATTGTTAGGATGGTTGGTGTTTGTTAGATTCGGATCTGGTTACGTGAAGATCTTCTAGTTGTAGTTCCAACTCCATTCGTATTTTAATTCGTTGGATTATGAGAAATTGACATCTTTTATTTGTTTGTGTAGTGCTCTTGGGGCAGTAAGCCTACACCACCAGGGACAAGTTCAACTCCACTTCCCCCACCGGCAGCTGCACCTTTACCCGGCCTTTCAGCCACAGACCTTTTGGCTTATGAGCGACAACTTGCCATGAGCAAAATGGGTGTTCATGCCCTAATGCATCCTCAGGGACAGCATCCTCTTAAGCAGGCAGCGATGGGAGTGGGTGCTGCTGGAGCAAGCCAGGCTATATATGATGGTGGGTTCCAGAATGTTGCTGCTGCCCAGCAGCTAATGTACTATCAGTAATAAAGATAGAGTTTGTGTGGTAATATCCTTATTCCCTGCATTTGCAGGTTTTATTTGAGTTCTAAACAAAACATTTAGGAGGCTTTTTTAATGTATTTTCCCTTTTTAGCAGTGAGGTTGCACCTGCTTTTATCTATAGCATATGTTTGCCGAATGTATCAATATTTTACATATTTCGGATTTTATTTGAGTTCTAAACGGCTAGGAAGCTTTTTAATGTATTTTCTCCTATATATTTCATACGGTTGCTGCCCCCAAGGGATATATAAGCATATTTGCAGCTTTCTCTTTGATATTTTTCTTCTTTTTGGTCTTAATTATTTGATGGAAGATTTGTTTCCATATTTATGGTTGGTAATCATGATGTATAGGACTAGTACAGTTTGGCAATGCTAAATTCTTGTGGCCAAGGTATTTTCTCCCCCCTTCTTTTTCTAATCCGAATACGTGATTCTTTGTCGGTTAACGGTTGAGAAGAATGCGATTAGAAAACAAGGCCCCTTGTTAGGCTATGTTGCTTAATTCAGATTAAATTATTTTTGATCTATTGGGTTTCATGGCGCTGGCCACTGGCATACAGAATGGTATTGATGGCATTATTTATTTATCGCATAAAGGGGAAGAAGCGTTCCACCTCTGCAGATGGGAAGTGCACATCAGTCACAACGCATGGTCCGACCAAATTATCATTAAACAATTTCAGTGTCTGCAAGTGTCGTGGATACTAAAGTCGCGAGAAAAGGAGCGAATACAGAATGGGAAGAAAAGGGAAACGGAATGTTACAACACATGATCCAACCGAGGAATGGTTAAGTTCACAATTTCAGTTTCTGCAACTAACAAAAGCAATACTGTAGTAGGAGACAAAGGCCAAAAAGGGAAGGTTATATCCGCAACCTGTCTGCAATCTCTACAACTATTTAGATTACATTAAAGGCAGAGCTATGGAATATGCAGCTTCATTAGTCTGTTTCCAACCTAGCAATATATTTGTCATAGAATTTCCCTGCTTTCTCAAGGTCTCCAAGCTCGGTGTAGCAATCGGCAATTGCTCCATAAGCTTCTGTGTTTCCAGAGTCCTCCCCTTCTCGCTCAGAGATTGCTAAAACCATTGAGTGGTATTTAATGGCTTCTCGATATTTACCTTGCCTTTGCAATGATGCACCTGAATAAAGCAACCTTAAGTTAAGGACTGTTATAATTTTATGTTAACCTTTATGGAGACTTGACTCCAGGTTTAAGATCCAGGCAATAAGAAAAGAAAATATTAGGTGTCAATAGCTTGCACAGCTCTCCAAACATAACCACATTACAATCACATATAGTCCAAGCAAGTTTAAAGGCTTTACAATTTCCTCCCTTGATGCTTTGTTAATGCTACTTCAATTCATAAACTGACTTGGGATTTCTTCATTGTAAACTATATGGTTCACGATGGAAGCACTTCTTTGAGCATTTTAAGCTTTATGGACAGATTCAAGGCAATGCCATAGGGTATCGTAAGCCTTATTCATCTTTTGTCACTTGGTTTGACTTAAACCATAATAACCATATATTACTAAATCATAGATGGAGACAAGATGGGTAAGCAAAGAGATGCAGACCTACACCCCTCGCAGCCTTCTTCTCCTCAATAGGATCTTTTAGACTTTGAGCAAGCTCCAGGGCTGTCTTAAACTCAGGAAAAGCCTTCTCAGGTTCTTGATTTCTTAAAAAAATTTTCCCAGTCTTCAATCGAGAAATTAACTCTTCCTTTCTTGGATCAACAATCACTTCATCTTCCGATATTCTACCAACAGGAGCATAACTCAGGCTGGGAGCATATGACTCTATTTTAGCCTGCCTTCTTAGAGCAGCATTTATCTGGCGCAGCTGCTCATTTAGTCGCTGCAATTCCCCTCTCCTCTGCCGTGCAAGCAATCCTGAGGTACAAGATATAGATTATCAGGGAAATAATAATTTGTGCAACATGCTTTTCAATGAAATTTTAATGGACATCTGCATCAATTATTTTCAAAAGGGTGAATAATAAAAGAAAGGAGAGGGAACAACTAAATCCAACATGATTTAGAACAAGACATGGGGCATTTATTTCCATTAGTTATTTAGACTGCTGAGAATGAATTCCAGGATTTAGAAGGGAAATTTGTACTTTTAGATGGCAAAACAAATTGGTATTCCAAACTGACAACAGGTATCCTACTTCTATGCTTCTGTGAACTGAGACATATTTTCAACTGTGTGAGTTAGCCATTTAGAATCTCTTCTACATGAATCGGTGTCAGAATATTTTTGATCCAACAATTTCTTCAAGCACATCAAAGATAATCTGAATTCAATTGCTGACTTGTCATTGTATGTTCATTTGCAAAGCACTCAGAGTTGTATTATGCACCAGAACTAAAATTGACCAAGAGTACAAAAGATACCTCCAACTGTGGCACCAATAAGGGCTACAAATAGCAGTAAAGGCATGTTGAAAAAGGAGTTATCAGCCTCACATGTTTCTGCCAGGGCTTTCAAAGGAGCAGTAAATATCAAAATGTTGGCAGCAAGAAATGCTGTCACTGGTACTCTTGACCGTAAGCCTCCCTGCCCCAACAGCACTTTCAATCAATTAGAACAGTTGATGAAAAATAAAAAATGGAAAAAAATTATTTTCATTTTCAAAGAGTGGCTAGATACACCATAAATTGCCAAAATTCAAACAAATCCAAGTAATTTAAGGCATATGCATCGTTCTTGGATTTCAAACATAGAAATATAAGCATTCTATAAATCTTATCATGTCCAAATTATAGATAATTCTCAAATGTGGACATGAAGATGAGGCTCACAATAATATCAAAATAAACTTAAAATAAGAAGCTAACTAGCTTAGTCTTAGTAACCATGAGTAGAAATAATAATAATAATAGCTTAAAAGCTGTCCAGAGGACTCACCATCATACCTCAAGAGCAGATAACTGTTGCAAAAATTCATCATAATCTGATGAAATGCAATCCAAGACCCGGTATCCCTCTGCCTTCTGGCAACGGAGTAAGGACTGTTTACCCCTTTCTCGCAACAAAGGATGAAGCTCAACAGGTCCATTAACATCTTTAAAGGATGGTCTAAAATTTTCTACTTTACACATAAAAGATGCTACCTTTCCTGTTTTCAGTCATCAAATTTAACCCCAAAATTAGTATACATAATAGTTTACTCCACCATCAATTCAATTCTATTAGTAAACCATTTCCTTTTTTTCATTTCATACATATTCCATCCATTGAAATACCCATTTCAGGGGACCTTAAAGTTAAATTTCAAGACTCACATTTATCTCCAATTTTCAATAAAAATTCTTTTTTTTTTTTTGAGAAAATACAGGAAAATGACATATTGCTAAACTAAAAGGAACCCAAAGCTTAAATTGCAGAAAAAGTTAAAAGAAAAAATACAAATGGGAAGCGGAAGGGAGCACTGACCGGGAAACTGGGGTTTGGCGTAGGATGGAGATGGAACGGAGCATGGGCGGGTAAGGAAGCAAGAGCAATGGATTATCACTGCCATTGCTTTGGATAAACGTTGGATTCTCCACAGCCCAGTTTATCATATGAGAGTGTGCCCACTTGCGGGCATATATGACCTTGGAACTTATAAAAAACTACACTTATGCCATTCCATTATTTTCTTTAACTGAAAATGTGCTTTAAATGGCGAAATATGCTTGGATTTTATAGGGTTTTTTGCTCTATTTTTTGTAATTAATTCTGTTTATTGTGGGAGAAAATTAACTGTTAAGCCAAATTCCAGTGGACAAAAAGCTCAAACTCTAATCAGGTGGCCACCCTGTCTAGTACTACTACAGTTCCAAAACCTTGTTCTAACAGAAGCCTTGAATATCATTCTTCTAGAAAACAGCTAAGAAGTTGTTGTTCAACTATGGGCACAAATCTGCTGGTGATTTCTACCTTTAGACATTATCAAGGTTTGACAGAGTAGATGAATTCAGCATACGGATTCAATATGGCACTGCCCATATCTTAAAAAAGGGAAAGCAAAATGACAATTCAGAATGGGAATTCTCTGGTCAAGAAGAAGACATAAGAGGAACAGATTATTTGTTTATGACAAAATTTAATTCATTCTTTGAGATATGAGGCGCCACCCCAATGAGAAGAAGAAAGGAAAAAAAGGCTTCAAACACTTATTACAACAAGAAGCAAGCTGCAACCTTAATGCTAACTACTCTATACCATCATATAGAATCACTTGGTAGGCTATTTGGCAGTCAGCCTGGTGATGTCACGGGGTTGTAGTATTTGGAAGTGATCAGTTAAGCCCAAGTGTGCCATCAGAAGCCACACATGGGTTAGAAGCTGTCCTCCTCGCCTCAGATGTTGCCTGTGCTGACTTCCTTCGCAATGACTTGCAGCATGAGCAAGCATTTCCACCCAAGTATTAGCAATTAAGCTCCATTTCTGCCATTAACATAGTAGTAATAAATTCACGAATGAGATCTCGAGCTCCAGGAGGGGGAGAGTAGAGAGTGAAGAAGACTAAGAAGGGATTAGTTTTGTTACCTCTTCCTTATTTGATATCTCATTCAAACTTCTAGCAAGCCTACTTCCATCAGATAACAGAGATTTCCTTGCTCTATACCTCCTTCCAAGCAATTCTGTTCCCATAGTAGCTTTAACCAACCTATCATATGCATCGGGTTTGTGTTTTGGCGGCTCTGGTGTATTGCAAAAATCAATGACTTCGGCGCAAGTGTCTTCAATTAGAATATCACCAAGCCCAGCTGGTAACATGGAAGGATAGTTAACAAGCAAATGCAGCATATACCTTGACATGAGAATGCTGATTTCACGCTTGGATTGGGTGGTCTCTATAGTTTCCTCCAAGTAGTAGCAGATGTCTGTAGCAATGTGCCATGTCAGAATTCTCTCATCAAATCCTTTCTCCACACTCCATTTGAGCTCACCGTGACCATAAATTTCTACCGCAAATTTTGGTCTGCCTACCTCCTGCGTATCATAGACTGTTGCTTTAACTTTAAGTCTCTCCTTGAGATACTTGAATATCCACTCCTTTAAGCTGTTGGATATCACCTCCTTAGTTACATATCTCTCCTTTTCTTGCTTTTCCACAAAGCCTAAGAACTTAAAGAGTTTCAGAATTCTATGGAAAATGTGGGGTTTTACTTGACTTAGGATTGGATCATAAACCATTGGTTTTTCTCTAAGCGCAAAGCTTAGTAGATTGTATTGAGCCATGGAATTTGACCACCTAGGATTGCTAAATAATCGGATAGAAGTAATGGCTCTCAAGACAGATGTCTTTTTACGCAAGCTCAACCACACAACAGTCCAATCTGAGAAAAGAATGACCAGTGCTCCATATACGTCAAGCACAATAGCTACTACCAGCAATAGGAAGGTTATGACAAGGTCAGCCTTTTTATACTTGTGCTTATCATCAGCCAAAGAGAAAAGGACTAATACAATGCAGGTAAGTGATAAATTGATGCAACGCAAGCTAAGGCCCCATCGAGAATAGACCACTGACGCTTTTGTGTAGAGCAAATCAAACATGAATGCAAGCTCCATTTCAACTACTTCAAAAGCCTTTTCGAAGGACAGATTCTGAAACACGGCTAGGCTGGTGTCTCGATCCCGAGAGCTAAGTAGGAGATTCACAAAAATACACTTGAATATCTGAAGTAGTCCGTAAGCTTTAAGCAATTCATTGGTTTTGGAGATGGAATTGTCTTCAATGGCAAAGGCCTCCATAGGCAGCTGAATATCAATTACTCTGTTTGTATTACATATATATCCCTCTTCTTTTTTCACATTGTACTCTTTGAGCAAATTTGGGTTAGTGGGGTCAGGAAGATCACGACGAGCAAGCATGGAACCTTTAATCTGTTCGCTGCTTGCGGAACGGAGGACCCAGGTCCTTTCTACATACTTGCTGAGGCCTACAAAGACCATTAAAGTGGACAGAATTGAAAGGTGAGAGCCCCTCCATGCCATGAGGAAGGTGTTGAATGCGACTCCTGTTTGCAGAGCCAACCCAAGCAGGTGCCTCAACCACAACTCATTGTCTTCTGAGGAGTACGCAGTGATGGTGTCAGGGCCACCCAAATGTAACAACAGAAATGGTGCCCAAAATACATGTAGTTCAATGTTGGCATCCTGTTCACCATTGTCACTAGTATCTCCCAGGTCGTTTGAGATAATCCCAAGGGCCATTGTTGCCACAGTGTCCGCAGCTAAGTAAGCCACCCATACAGTAAATCTGACCAAAAGCTGGTAACTATACTTTCTGCGATTGCCGATGACAATGAGTATTGTCTGAAAGAAGAGGCTAAATAGAACCAGCCCTCGTAGCTGCCAGTCCTTCCAGAGTTCTTTTAAAGTTTGAACGAGTGCCTCCATTATTTTCCTCTTATTCTTTACAAGTCAATCTGCTAACAACTAATTTATAAACAATAGATTGACCAAAAAATGTAACATCTTATCAGAAGGGAAGATGACTGAGGCTTGGGTGAGTGGGTAGACTGAGGTATCTATTGAAAGAAGGATTTCTAAGTCTCATATAAAGGTTGAAACAGATAATTAAATTGGTATGAAATGCTCCCCTATCAGTGATACAGTGATACAGTGATACTATTGCCCATTAAGTTCTGTATTTTGTTCATCAATTAGCAAATCCTTGACCTAAAATAACAGAAACAAAGAATTGCTCCAAGCAGTCGAAGAACTAAGAATAGAAACCATTATGACAAGTTCAACAAACCAACACATAGAAACAAAAAAGCAACCAAGAATAGAAGAAGTTTGTTTCTTGATGATGGCTAAGGATGCACTCAAAAAGTTGGCTCAAGTCGGAAGCGCCATGAGAAGGCAATATGAAGAGAAGATTAGGTACCTGTGGGAGTCATTGATGACACTGCTTTCTGGTCTAATCATCAATGCTCAAGCCCCTCCTCAAAGTGGCACCGGGAACTCTAAGCTAAATCTCCAGAGGAAGAGAAAGAGTAGGAAAAAAAAGATTACTGCGGATCCATCTGTAAGGGTGCACTTGGAAATTATGTAAACAATGATTACACTTGCTTGACTTTGACTTCATGTTTGATAAATTTATATAATATATATTCTTTTCCCCATTAACTGGAAAAGGAAAAGTCCGACACCTCATACCCTGAAAACAATGAAATAAAAGTGAACCTTCCACGGCTCACCTTCCATGGCTCACATTCAAGAGCTATATATCCTTCTTTTTTTATATAAATTTCTTTCTCTTTTTTTTTTTACAATGAATTGCCTCTTCATCTATAAACATAAACGGGATTGAATTAAACCATAGTAGATATAGCTGTTTACATGTTATTGTTTGATGTGGTGAGGATGCGCTTCTTCTGGCTCCAACTGAAAGTTCTTATTTTTACGGCATGGCATAACATAGCCTGTGATACCTTGCCCAAGTTTCAAGTTCAACTAGCTTCTTGAGTGCCTTTGTCACTCTATCGAATCAAAATTGATTAGCATCAGAGAAAAGGATAGGAACTTATGACTTTACCAACTGCTCCCTGTCCCACCTCCGTTCTGGTCTTTTCTCTTCCTTCTAGAGAAAAAAGCTAGTTAGGATTCTTCATGAAAATTGGACTTCCAAGGACTATTGCTAAGCTACCTTGTAAGTTTGATTTAAGAAGCTAGTCATTCAACTATTCTAGGAATTTGACCTGTATATATTCACTTTGATAAACAAAAAAAAAAATTATTCCAGTAATTGCTGCAAAGTTTTAACATAGCAGAAATACAAGTCAATGAAGCATGAGGATATTGAGGCCTTTGTTGTGTTGCTTCAGAAATCCAATCTCAATGAAATAGCGCAAGTAGATTTGCTACACAACTTTTAAATAGTAACATTTCAGAAAATATGTGAAATCGGTGCAGAATATGATATCCCTATAGTGATGGTCTTTCTCGCGGAGGGGCATATACTCTGTCCAGACTCTTGCCTCCAGGAGCTCATTCCTACAATTGAGTAAAATAACAAATATTAGTCTAGCTAAGATACGCAAAGATGGTGCAACATCTAAGTGTATTTTCCTTTTTATCTAGGATAAAACTAGTCCATTTTTATGTGTAAGATGAGCAAAGGCAAGGGAGACTCACCATCGGAGGAGAAGGTTCCCAGTGATTTTCTTTGATAAATACAGCGCTGCTGGTGCTATTGATACCTCTAACATAGTCTGCAAAATCTGATGGCATATTAGTAAGTATCAATTCACTCAAGCTGGTCAGCAGGGATAATGCATCCAGCGTTTTGAGGCTTCTACAGTCCCTAATTTCTAATTCTCTGAGACTGGGCAAGGCTCCTTCTTTCACAAGCCACTTACTAAAATGGTCCAGTTGCCACAGTTTCAAGACATGGAGTTGAGGAAATGCTCCAGAGACGCAAGTCATTTCTTCCCCAATGTAGGAAAAATT
Organism: Theobroma umbraticum; assembly: GCF_002168275.2. NCBI lineage: Eukaryota > Viridiplantae > Streptophyta > Magnoliopsida > Malvales > Malvaceae > Theobroma > Theobroma umbraticum. Next base: position 5,142,515 of record NW_018397267.1, on the reverse strand, counting down.
GAAAAGCCTAAGTATATTTAACTCAGGCAGTTTTCCTAGCTCTAGCATTGGGTCTTTGGCCAGTCCTGTCTTTGATAAAGTGAGGCTTTTCAGGTTTGGAGGAAATATTGTAGATTTGAATGGTCTTATCAACGATCCAAACAAAGACAAGTTGACCAGGTTGTGCTGCTCCTTGAAGCTCGTGAACTTGATGGATGCACTCTCACCAGACTCTCTTATTGATCTTATCCTTAGAGAGTGAAGTTTGTTCAGTTGAGATGTCCAATCAATTTTTATACTTGATGGGATATAGAATGTCAACTGCAACTTTCTGAGGCATTTACACTTGCTCAAGGTCTCTGCAACTAAAGATTCGGTGCTAATAGACAACCCACATAAGCTTTGAAGCTTACTCAAGGTCTCCGCAGAGAGCAAGTCCAAAGAATCGAGACAAATTCCATTCAGATAGAGATGGCGCAGGCTCCTAATCTTCCAAAAAGAATCAGGCAAACTGGTTATGTTGGTGTGCTTCACATCCAAAGTCTCCAGGCATTGCAAAACGCCAATAGAGACTGGAAGTGAATTAATAACAGTGGATCTTAAGCCTAGGTACCTTAAGTTCAAGAGAGTGCCCACTGCCTTGGGAAGCTGAGGTTTATAGACACTCTCAAGATCAAGCACCCTAAACACTCCAAGGTTTTCCTTACTCATAATCTTGTCTAGAAACATGCTTGAATTTCCAGCAGGAATACCTCCTTTTAAAGTGTTAAAAGATACATAAGAACGCAAATGGCTTAGGTGGAGCTTTGAAAAAGGGACGTTTGAATATGTTGCAAGTCTCCGGACTGGTAATTGTGATGTGTTAGCTGAAATTGACGTACTGTGGATCTGAAGAAATCCAATATCCCTTGCTTTTAAGGAGAAGACATCATGGACAAGGCTTGGCAAACGACATGTTTTGGGGCTCCCATCTAACCTCCATCTTACCACTTCAATAATTTTTCTACAAACTAGTTCCTCAAGATACATTTCTGCCAGATCCTCCTCAACCATATCACCGTCAGAAAAGGATGCGACAAAACCCTCAGCTACCCACAGATGAATCAACCTCCTTATGGGGATCTCAATCGCTTTAGGAAAGAGTCCCATGTAAAGAAAGCAGGGCTTCAAGTAAGAAGGCAATTCATGATAGCTTAAGGCCAAGATACCTTCTATAGCATTCACATGCTCGATCACTCTTGACCATTCGCTATCAGTTAATTCTTTAGCAGACAACAAACCACACATTAAGACAATTGCCAGAGGTAAGCCACCACATAATTTCAAGATTTGCCCCTTGAATTTCATTAACTGAGAATTATGTAATCTCTCTTCAGTTATGTCTAGCTTCTTTAAAAACAATGCCCAGCTTTCTTCATCATTCAATGAACGTACCTGCAGAGTTGAACCAGCTGGCACAGCCAGGCCCGCCTTTCGGGTGGTTACAATCACCACACCACCATGGGAAGAGGGTGGAAAGACCTCCTTGATTGCTTCCCAAAATTCAGGAGCATCGACATCGTCAACAACAATTAGATATCTTCCTTGTCCTAGAAGTTTAGGGAGCCTCCATTTTAGTTCGTCCTCCAGTAATGGCTCCTTCGCAATCTTTTCATCAAGCTGGGTAATCATGTCCACCAATACATCTCTCACTTTGAACTCTTTTGTAACATGAACCCATGCACGGCTAGTGAAATGCCGCTTAATGTCCACTCTGTTGTATACGATTCTTGCTATGGCTGTTTTGCCTGATCCTCCCTCGCCAACCATCGAAACAACTGCTGGTTGGTTCCCTTGCTCTGCCCCCTGGACTACAAGAGCAACCAAATTCTTTACTTGTTCCTCAAGGCCAACCACGCGACTTTCACCGTCGAAACAAAAACCAGATATTCTTGCCCAACGTTGGTGTTGGCTCGGTCCTGGGATATTGTTATCAGTAACATCTTGAACATCCAATGCTTGCTTATCTTGGATTAAGTCTCCAGTCTTGGAAATGAATTGTTTCATCTCTTTGTTGAAGACAACTCGGTTACAGAAAGAAGTGAAAGGCTTCCGACTCTGCAGTGCTTTCCTGACGATAAAGTTGTCAATAGCATCATCCATAGAGTAGAGAGCTCGCAAGAGACGAGTTGTCCACTTACCGCTGTTCATTTCAACAGCTAATGCCCGATTCTTCTGATCTGCTTCTTTCAGCAACTGCCTGAACAAGTTGAGCCGGTGGGTGGTTCTCTGAACTAGGTCTTTCACCTTTGGGGTCATGGCTATCGCTTCATCATGGAGAAGATTTTGCAGTTTCTGTGAGAGAAGAGAAACCACCACATCAGCATCCATGGAGAAGAACAGGCGAAGACTAGGGCAAAACTCTTAAGCAACAGAAGAAGATGGGAATTGGATTTGATTAACTGTTGACAATATTCATTTGTTGGATTATTTTCCTTTGCCTTATTCAAGATTTGCCTTCAACGGGTAGGCAACCTAAGATGCTTGTCTCCTTAAAGAGCAGCCACGACTATGTGCGTCAAATTAGTTCATGATTAAAGGTGAAAATCATTTCTTAAAGATAAGTGGAGAAGAGAAGTTGAAACTTCACCGTCCTTGAGGAAACAGCATATCAGACCCTTGAAATAAATCTACCAGATGGATTTATGTGTTTTAAACATGATTAAAGGCATTACATTACCCTTATAGACAGTATTAAAATACGTGGAATTTGTCAAAAAATGTAACGTTACAGCATTTTCTTTCTTTCAAATTACTATCCCAAAAGAATCATGGAATGAGAAATTTATATACCAAGGACTCTAATTCATAAATTCTAAGCTTATCTTCCATTTCAGT
>NW_018397267.1:5133746-5139649 GCF_002168275.2 Theobroma umbraticum | reverse complement strand
TCAAATTTTCTTTGATTATTTTTCCCAATAATTTTCACAATTCAAATAAAGCATAGAAGAATATGTCTATATTATAATTTGTTTGCACTACATCCAATATTAACATGAGATTATGCTTGCCTCAATTTCTTAAAGTTTAAGATATAAACAATTGATTTTACGGATTTTTTTTTTACTAGTACCTTATAGATATTTTATTCTTGCAAATGATTAGACTGTTAATTTTTTCCCAATAAAATTATAAAAATGCTCTTAAATATGCTATTTTTGAATTGATAGTAGTTTGAAAATTTTACTAGATAAAATTAATAACTTAACTCTATTGAAACTATAAGATCTGTAGCTTATCATTAAAAAAATTAATGACGAAATTCAACTTTTTATATCCAAAAAAATCATTTTAGTATCAAAAGTTTGTATTTGATATATTAACAGCGTATAATGCTATCACTTAATCATAAAAGGTCGCTTTATACATGTGCAAAGATAAAAGTTTAAAAATATTTCAAAATAAAATTTTTTAAGATTATGATTATTAATTTTTTTTTTAAATTTCTAACTTTTAAGTTATTTATTAATGAGACTATACATGACAATTTCATGTACAATTCATAAGGAATACAATAATAAAGTAAAACATATTTTCTTAACTGTTTGAGAGGTTTATTAAAAAAATACTCAAGGGAATATTGGCAAAAAAAAAAAACTAATGAGCATTTTAGTCATTAAATATTTAGACAATAATTTTTTTATTAATAATTAATTATCATATATTTCATATCCAATAAACAACTTAAATGCTACTTTAACTGGTGCTTATAGGCCTTGAAAAGCTAACCTACTTAAAAAACATTAGCAATTTTAGCATATATGCAATGAAATTATTGAGTTTTGAATTTATAATTAAGGATCTAAAGGGAAGGATGAATTGATTTCCAAACTAATCAAATATTAATAATTAATGAATTTTGTTAACAGATATCTTAAAAACACTTTTTGATGTGCTTAATTATAGTTAAATTTTAATATTAAGTATAAGGATTAATAATTAATATGAGTATTTATGATGTATTGGGTGAAAATATCACTTATTATATTTAGTAACTTTGACAGGTTATAACAATAGAAATATTAAAATGACATAATATTTTAACGAACTCTTAAATTATTGAATAAGATTTAAATAAATTTTTATTTTTTATTACCTTTAATTAAATTATTATATTTTTTATTTTGAATTAAATAAGTTTTTATTGCTAACGCTTTGTTAATTATTGTTAGTAAATATAATTTAGATATTTTATACTATGTGGTATCGATGTGACATAATAACATGATTATATGATATTTTTACATTTCACATTAATCTTATATATATAAAATGACAAAATAAAATTTTAAAAATAGTTAATTAATCATTAATTATAAAAACTTACTTATTTCAAAATAAAAATATAAAAACTTGGCTAGATAATTGAGAAGTTTTTAAAACATTATATCAAAGAAATATTAAAAAATTCTTTTACAGCAGTCCTTAAAAAAGAATTACAATAAATTTACAATTATCTTTTGTTAATAAAAAGACACTTATATTAAACATTTTCTCTTAGGCATTTAAAATTCTATTTTTTAAGTTAAATGATTGACACGAATCCTTAGTAATATTCTTTAAATTATTAACAATTAACTGGCAATATTTTCGAATCAAATTTTTCAAAAAAATGTATGCCCAATACAGTATGAGGATTGTAAGGATGATTTCCAAAATGCCAACAGCTAAACGGTGCGGATTTGCTTGGTATTTAAAACGGTGCGTTTGAGGTGACCCCTTCTGGTCTAAAAGAAACGAAACTGACTCAGGTTCCGATCCCGGTAGCTCCTTCTCAGGTCTCACTGAGTCGAGGGTTTTACTCTAAACCCCCCAACATTTTTTTGAGTCTTTTTCGTTTAGCTCAGCTTCCCGCGCTTAAATTAAAGTTTCTTCTTTAGTTGCTTAACAAAAGGTCAAATCCACTCAAATCCCAGCGTTTCTTGCGATTTAAAAACTTTATTTTTTTGAAGTTAAAAAAACGCTCTCCTTGCAAGGCCCGTTATGGACGTGGAAATGGAGACGTCTCCTAGCTACTTTGACCCTCAAGATGACTCCGCCAGGGAAAAGTTTCGACGTTATGGGTACCGTTTTAATAATGCTATTGTTTTGCTTTAATTTATTTTTATTTACATAAAAATGTTATACATCTTTGTATAGTTACTTGTATCTCTATAACAAGAAATTTTGCATTGTTTCGTTAGGGTTTTATGGGTGCTTTCTTTCGAGTGTTTTTTTTATTCTTATTACTTTCAGTATTGGGAATTGCATTTAACGTTAGAAATTGATGGGGTTCGAGCCTGTTCGATGAAACCCATTTCACAAGTAACGTGTTTTGTTTGTTTTGGTGATGGTTTTGTTCATTGTTAATTGTTAGCACTGGGGTTTTGAGTAGGGCTGATGTGGAAGGGGTTTTGATATTGAGACTTTGGATTGAATTGTTGATACTAAGTAAGGTTTTATTTATTGAGAAGAATGAATGGTTTTAACTTTTATATGTGAATATTATTGATCATTAGAAGACGCAAAAAGAAAAAAAAAGAGGAACAAAAAGGAATGCAAAATGGAAAAGTGAAGATGAATAGAAACTAAAAGGTGATATAAAAGTGGATTCTGTTGGTTAAGGACTTGAGAAGTGGAAATTAAAAACAAAAAGATAAGAAGAGATGACAGGGGGAACTCTGGAAAAAAATGGAGAAAGAGAGAAAAACGAGATATTTGTATTGGCTGTTTTAGGTTGTTCTTTATATTGTTGAATTTGGGTTCTTTCAGTTAAATCTTACTTTGTGTAGATTATTTAATATGGACTAGCTGCAGGAAAAGAAACTCAGGTTCAAGCATATCTCCACGGCAAGAAAGTGGGGTTTCAAAGTTCAGTGAAGCTAAGTTGTTGTATGAGGGACCGATTATCCACAGCCCAACTAATGCTGCACTTCTTCTTGAAAACATCAAACAAGAGGCTGAGAGCTTTGATACTGATTATTTTGAAGGAACACCTGCAACGACACAATCAGCTTCTAAGAGGAGGCCATTACATGATGGTCATCGAATTGCAGAGACTGATGGTGGTGTTGATTCAATTCGCAGATTAGGAAGTCATGCATTAAAAGCTTGCAAGATTGAGGAGGATTTATTGGCTGATAATGGAGACACGACCTTTGCTTTGTTTGCATCTCTACTTGATTCCGCTCTTCAAGGTGCTTGAAGTACTATCACCTAAATTAAGTGCAACAACTCAAAGTTTAAACTGTTTAACTATTTTTTTAAGTGAACATAATATTTACTATGACTATAGTTCCAGTTCTCAGGATTTGTTTGGGATCCTTGATTCATTTCAGCTCTTTTAATTTCTGGGAGTTAGGAGACTGATATTTGCATAAAATTAGGCTTGAATGTGTTAGACTATGCAAGACCAAGGAAGGTCATTACAGTATGCATGTGTATGATTAAAGTTTTACCTTGAGTTTTTGTATATCAAGTTCATTAAATATTGCAGTCTAAGAAATATAATGCTAGTAAGTGGAGAAATATGCAAACTCATGAAAACAGAATTAAATTACTGGTTCGTGATGCGTGTACTGTTAAGTGTATCATATCATTGACTGATTGATCATAATGTTTATATTTCTATCTTGGAGCACCAATATTTGGTTGCAATCATAAACAAAAAAGTGGGTAGTAGCCTGGTGGTGTGGGTATTATGATTATCTATAAATTGCCCTGTAATTTAGAATTACATTGTTGTTTCTTGTAGACTCATTGATATGGCATCTCCATTCATGTTATGTATGTTCACATAGTCAATTTTCATATTTTCCAGGGCTAATCCCGATTCCGGATCTGATTTTACAATTTGAGAGATCATGCCGGAATGTTTCAGAGTCAATTAGGTGCGTTGCATACCATCAAGTATAATTATAAGTTGGCGTAGGTGTATCTTGCAATGCAAACAGACACGCATGCATGAAATACCATGGATATGCTTATAATTACAAATTTCCTACCGTTTGCTCTTCTTTCTATATTGAGCTTACATCTTGATTCTGACTATTTTAGTATGCCATATCCCCTGTTCCTCTTTTTTTATGTTCTTCCCACCCTCTCTTTCCTTGAAAGAAAGAAGATCCGATGGCATTCCATTTAACGTGCTTTTGTTTATCCATAATGATTTATAGATTTTTTTTTTGAAAATACTAATGATTTATAGATAGATAATACTTTAAGTCTGTCTTATATGAGAGTAGGGATGCCAAAGTGGGCATTATCATTTTTAACTTAAGCATTACGTAATAGAGACTGGTGTTTTTGAAGTTTTTCAAATGCTGAGGCACTACTCATGTATTTTCTTTGTCAAAGTACCTATGTAAATTAGGTAAAATCAGTTTCTTTGGTGGCCTTTTAACTCCATCATTATGTGCTGCTTGCCCAGATATGGATCCAACATACGCCATCGGGTTGTAGAGGACAAATTGATGAGACAGAAGGCTCAGCTCCTGCTTGACGAGGCTGCTACGTGGTCTCTCCTGTGGTACCTTTATGGCAAAGGAAATAAGTCTTTAGCCTTTGATAAATTTTGGCGACAATTGATTTCTTAGAAAAAAGATTGTTTTAGTTACTAAGGTTTTTTCAAAGTCATCCTGCTGCTTGTTTCTCAAATCACACTGTTCTTAGTGTGCGCATTATATTTTGCCACAGTTGTTTTTCTTTGACTTTTACTGTCTGCAAACTTAATCCTTGAGGTTTGGATTTGTTGATGACAGTTTCTGTTCTCCTTGCAGTGACCGATGAACCCCCTGAAGAGCTCATTCTGGTATATTTTTCTTTTCAATATTTTGTCCTTAGAACTTAGTCTATTTGCCCTACTAAATGTTGCATTTCCTTTTGACTACCTTCTAATTCAAGTTAATGGTTTGCTCTTATTTAAATCCATCGACTTACAACAGTCTCCTTCAACATCGCATATAGAGGCTTGCCGGTTTGTTGTGAATGATCACACAGCACAATTGTGCCTCCGTATTGTTCAGTGGCTAGAAGGATTGGCCTCTAAAGCCCTTGATCTGGAAAGCAAGGTGATTAGTTTTATTTATTGCTAGTATAGATTATGTTGACTAGTTCATCATTGTTCTTATTTATTTATTGTGCTTTTGTCACAGTGGATGTTGGAAGAAGCATTGCATTCATTGTCTTGAATAGTGATAAGGATAATCTTTCAGTTTTCACTATCCCTGCCTCCCTTCTCTACTCATGTTTTCATTTTATCTCTTTTATGTGACATGCTTGATTGGTTACCTGATTTCTGAGAAGGTTTCATGTGTCATAAGCAATACGTGGGTTTGGACAAGGTTTGGTTTTACTCCATGAACTGGAGCTAGAAACAAACTGGAATGTTTGGAAGTCTATAACTGTGGGGGTTGTCAAGGCTATGAACATTGATATTGTAGGTTGTGCTAAGCAGCATTCTTGTTTTATTATTATTGATTCTGTAGATTAGCAAAAGCTTTCATGTAGCTTATGGGATTATTGTGGTAACACAAGTTGTTTGAAAGATCGTACTTTTAGCCTCCATGGAAGGCATCATTGATGCTGGATAGCTCGTATATTACCACCCAGAACTCTGAGCTTTGCTAAATTGGCATCTCCCATGAAGGAATGCACCTTTCCGATGTCCTATTTTATAACCCAGCCTCATTTCTTCCCATGCAGTTCCCTTCTCTCTCTGTCTCTCTTTTTTTTTCTCCTTGTAGTTCAATATGTGTAGCTGGTTTATTGATACAGGCACATCAAGAATTCTATTTTATTTAGTATTTTCATTAGC
>NW_018397267.1:5133597-5133736 GCF_002168275.2 Theobroma umbraticum | reverse complement strand
ATTTTCTTTATTTTATTTAGTTTGAGATTCTTTTTTTTATTTTTATTAGAATTTTAGGACTTTAAGTCTTTGTTTAGGATTAGGGTTACTATTTGATTAGGATTTATCTTAGCTATTATAAATAAGTGATCTTAGATAG
>NW_018397267.1:5132401-5133413 GCF_002168275.2 Theobroma umbraticum | reverse complement strand
TTTAGCTAGGAGACTATGGTTGGCCGAGGCAGAGGTCGAGGTAGAGGCAATCAGTCCTAACAAGCTTAGTTGGCAGAGATGCGGAGAATGGTTGATGACTTGACCCGGGTTGTGCAAGCCTTGCAGTATCAGGAACTAGTGGAAGCTCGAATGGAGAATCCGGAAGGTGACCACAACCCCTTTGAGATTCAAGATCTTGAGGATGATGATGAATTTAAGAACGAGAACCCCTATCATGAAGATGGACCCACAAATCAAGCGGTAAGAGTTGGATTGAAGGGCTTGTTATTACATGCTCTTGATTTAAATGGTGGAGGAATCAAGATTGAAGTAACTAATTTTCATGGGAAATTTTATGTGAAGGAATATTTGGATTGGGAAGCTAGTTTGGAAAATTATTTTGAATGAAAACCCATGGCAGAAAATCGAAAAGTGTTTTTTGTAAAGCTGAAATTGAAGGGTGTTGCACTTCAATGGTGGAAGAGAGTTGAAGAGCAACGTGCACGATAAGGGAACGCTTTAAAATCAACACTTGGGAGCACATGAAAAGTAAATTACGAAAGTCATTTTTACCTGCTGATTATACTATGAAATTATATGAAAGGTTTCATTGTTTGAAGCAAAATAACATGACTGTTGAAGAGTATACATCGGAGTTCAATAACCTATCAATTCGGGTTGGTTTAGCTAAGAGTAATGAACAAATTGCTTCTAGTTATCTTGCTAGTTTAAATCATTCTATTAGAGAGGAGATGGGAGTAGTTCATTTATACAACGTTGAAGATGCTCGTCAATATGCTCTATCAGCAGAAAAACGAGTTTTACGCTATGGTGCTAGAAAGCCCTTATATGACACCAATTGGTAAAACGATTCTAGAACAAGATAGGGTTACAAACATCCCCACAAAATTATCGAGAAACTACTACAACCAATAAAACTAATGGGGGTGCAACCAATGTTGCAAGGAATGATAAAGGCAAGAGTATAATGCCTTATGGTGGACAAAACAAT
>NW_018397267.1:5132299-5132391 GCF_002168275.2 Theobroma umbraticum | reverse complement strand
CTACAAATAAAGGAGGTAGCAATTCCCATACTCGATGTTTTACTTGTGATGAGAAGGGACACACTTCTTTTGCTTGCCCACAAAGAAGGGTG
>NW_018397267.1:5131823-5132289 GCF_002168275.2 Theobroma umbraticum | reverse complement strand
AATTTAGGGAGGAATTAGAACCCATTTATGATAAATATGATAAGAAAATGCAGGAAATTGATGTGTATCCTGCACAAGGAGAGTCATTAGTGGTACGCACAAGGGGAGTCATTAGTGGTACGAAGAGTGACGACAGCAACAGTAAATGAGGAAGAAGAAGATTGGAGGAGGCGAAGTATTTTTTGCGCACGTGTTGTTTGTGAAGGTAAAGTGTGTGATCTTGTTATTGATGGAGGAAGCGTGAAAAATGTTATTTCAAAAAGGGCGGTAGACAAATTAAAGCTTCCTACAAGCAAACATCCTTATCCTTACAAGATTAGGTGGCTAAAGAAAGGACATGGGGTATCAGTAACTACTCAATGTTTGGTGAAGTTCACTATGGGAGATAACTTGGGTGATGAGGCTTTATGTAATGTTGTGCCAATGGATGTTGGTTATATTCTTGTTGGTAGACCTTGGTTGTATG
>NW_018397267.1:5022334-5131500 GCF_002168275.2 Theobroma umbraticum | reverse complement strand
TTTTATTTAGTATTTTCGTTAGCTTAGGATTTTATTTTCTTTATTTTATTTAGTGTGAGATTCTTTTTCCTATCTTTATTAAAATTTTAGTACTTTAAGTCTTTATTTAGGATTAGGATTACTATTTGATTAGGATTTATTTTAGCTATTATAAATAGGTGATCTTAGATAGAATTATTATCATCTTTTGTTATTTTGAATATTTATTCAAGAGGTTTCTTTTAAAAAACCCAATTATCTTTCTATTGGTCCAACACAAACAACCCTATTCTAGCCCTAATTGTTGAGTTCTAATTGCCCTAAACCTTTTGACTACATCATTTATGGTAGTTATGCCTAAGGTTAGTAACACAAAAGTTCTCTGGATAATTACCTTAATTTATAACTTTTAACAACTGTGACCTTTAACCTTTGACCCTTTTAGTGACAACTTAATTATGGACAGGAAGGGCTGATTCCTGGTTTATCCTATTGAGCATACATATGTTTTTGTCAATGTTGTTAGATTATGATTATTTTTGCTTGTAATGAAGCTTCATATTATACCCCTAAACAATGCTGTTGGATTTGTTTAACATGGGAATTTTTTTTTTCTGCAGGTGCGAGGATCTCATGTTGGTACCTATCTTCCCAACTCTGGAATTTGGCACCACACTCAGAGGTTTCTTAAAAAGGGTGCCTCTGCTGCTAACACTGTTCACCACTTGGATTTTGATGCTCCAACACGAGAACATGCTAATCAGCTGCCTGACGATAAAGTACTCTCTCAGGAGCTGTTCTAAAATTTTTAATGACTTCTTTTTGTATGTAGCTTTATCTCCCAGTGTGATATGTGCAGTGTTTGTGCACCCTTTTAAATACAGAGAGGGTGAGAGGGAGAGCTCTTAAATGTGTAGTATGTGAGAAGCACGTATTTGTATTGTTTTTGACCATCTTGGTCTGATTTCTTCGAGGGGATCGTGATAGACATATAACAGTCTTTAAAATATCAATTTTTTGTTTATTGTGGCAGTGACCGTTTTTCCTTGACAGAAACAAGATGAGTCTTTACTTGAGGATGTCTGGACTCTGTTAAGGGCTGGAAGACTGGAAGAGGCGTGTGATCTCTGCCGTTCTGCTGGACAGGTATACTGAGTTTGACAAGGTTAATGAATATAGAATAACGTTCTTATTCCATTTGCATGCTGTCTGATAAGCAGTTTACTTTTGCAGCCATGGAGATCTGCAACTATATGCCCATTTGGAGGGTTGGACCTATTTCCTTCTGTTGAAGCCTTACTGAAGAATGGAAAAAATAGAACTCTGCAAGCTATTGAACTTGAGAGTGGCATTGGGCATCAGTGGCGCCTTTGGAAATGGGCTTCCTATTGTGCGTCAGAGGTAAATATAACTACAATCGTATTTAATGGTTCTATTACCACTTTCAGACATGTTTAATACCTAGTTTTATTGGATGCATTTATCCTTGCAACATTTAAGTTTTAGCCTCTTGGATTCTATCTCTGTGCCTTTCTTGTGGATGTCATAAATAATGGTTATCATTCCTTGGTGTTCGGACTTTGGTGCTTTTGCAAGTTTTCATCTCTCTCTCTCTCTTTTAAATGCAAGGATGGCGGTTGATGCACAAGCTCAATTGAGTTCTGAGGAATTAATGGAGTGTTTCTCTCTCTCTTTCTCTCTCTTTTCCCCTCACATATCTCTTTTATTTTTTTATACTTCTTTTATAGAGAATTTCTGAGCAAAATGGTGGGAAATATGAAATAGCGGTTTATGCAGCCCAATGTAGCAACTTGAAGCGCATGCTTCCGATCTGTGCAGACTGGGAGGTATGCTTTTCTGAATAGATAAGCATTTGAAGCATTCTTAGGAGGCTTTTCAAATGCTTATCTGTTCTTTGTCATATTAAGATGCTTTCTGTTATATGTCTTTTTCCCCCTTGTGAAATGCTCATAGTCTTTCTAAACTTTACCAAACACCAAGTCATTAAAATCTGATGTCCATTATATTCACAGACAGCCTGTTGGGCAATGGCCAAATCGTGGCTTGAAATTCAGGTAGATCTAGAATTAGCTCGTTCACAATCTGGCAGGATGGAACAATTAAAAGGCTATGGAGATAGTATTGATGGAAGTCCTGAAGGAATTGATAGTACCTCTCAGCCTGCATCTGGACCTGAAAATTGGCCACTGCAAGTTTTAAACCAGCAACCAAGAGACCTTTCTGCTCTTCTTCAGAAGCTTCATTCGGGGTATTTTTATTGTGTGGTTTTTGCTAATATTAAGTTTTCCTTCGTTGTATTGTTTAATTTGTTATATCCTTTTGTTTTGCTTTTGGTCCCCTGATTTAGTGAAATGGTGCATGAAGCTGTTACTCGAGGATGCAAGGAGCAGCAACGACAAATTGAGGTTTCTTTCAAGTAGACTTTCACACTTGGTTTTAGTCTGATGCTAAGTTTGCAGATATGTAGATGACAATGGTATTATGTAACATAATTTTCTTGCAAACATTGTAGAGTAATCATTCTGATCCATCAAAGCAGAGAAGAAAAAAACTTAAAAACAAAAAGGGGGAGAGGGGAATGAAAGAAGTGAAATTGAAGCTAGCTGTTATAGATGATAAAATGTGGAGTTCTTTGCAGTGGGATTGTGAATTAAAAAGTTCTCTCTTCTAGCACGTAGAGAAAACTGGTAGTCGTTTAGTTAGCCAGGATGCAAATGGGGGATTTTCCCCTTTTGATTCATGTAAGCCAGAGAAAATGCTTACATTTGGTTAAAAATCTTCGCTGTTACCATTTCACTGGGAACCCCACTCTCTTTATGCCATTGAACCCCTGATCCCCTGATCTTACCTACATAGGCTTTACTTCCTGTATCAAAGTCTCTATAAACATTTATGCACCATTTACATGCTTAGAGATTATTTTACATATCAATTTTATTTCTTAGAGCTTTTGGAGTTCATTCTAGATAAGTGCACATAGAACTGGTGTCTTAGGTCTTGTTTTGTTTTATTTATTAAATGGATTTCTTTAAATCCAATAAATATTTTGGTGGCCTCTCTAACTTTACATTGCTTGACAGATGAATCTGATGTTAGGGAATATACCACATCTCCTTGAGCTTATATGGTCATGGATAGCCCCTTCAGAAGATGATCAAAGCATCTCCAGGTAGTGCTTCTTGGAAGCCCACATCAACAATTTTCAAGTTTAATAAAGTAGAAGCAATAGCAATCCAAAATACACCAGACCCCAGTTCTATCACATTTCCTGCTTAAGCTAATTCTTGTAAGTGAGATTTCAACAAAGGTCATAGGTTGGCTACTTTGGTATTGTAGTCAGGAAAAGGTTAAATAAATGGTTAATGTCCAAGTAGTGTAGAAACATTCTTGTTGACATGTGCATTATGATTTCTTCTAGGCCTCGTGATCCTCAGATGATTCGGTTCGGTGCACACCTAGTGCTTGTTCTTAGATATTTACTTGCTAATGAAATGAAGGATCCCTTCAAAGAAAAGCTAATGACTGTTGGTGATCGTATTCTACACATGTAAGTAATTTTAAATTGTGGTCTTAGCATATCTGTCATAACTGAGTGGAGCGATTTGAAATGCATAGCGGTTGTGGCTATGAAATATCTAGTTTTTGAATCAACTAGGTTGTTATGTGTGCTACAGGTGTTGAATTGTTGTTTCTAACTGCAGGCACTAAATTATTCTGCTGAATTATTGCTAGTTTTTGTGGATTCTCTCACTTGTGCATTATATTGAGATAACTTGATTCAAATGAGCAAAATGAAATTCTAAATGCTTATGCGATGGGGTTATAACCCTCTCCCCAAAATGCTAGCCCGATTGGGTGTGCAGCGCTCACAGTTTTAAGCCTTTCAAGATCTCCCTACTTGCCTGATGTGGGATTGAAGCACCCTGCCTGCTTCCTCTGAAGTGTTTGGTGTGACACTTAGCTCTTCCAAAAATGAAAAATGTTGGAAGTCTGTGGAACCTATGCAAAAGGAATGCATCTTAACTAAAACAATGTGGGATTAAATACAGATCACCTGAACTGATTGAAACTCATAACCTTCAGATAATGAAACTTTTGACGTAAAAAAGGAATGGAGGTTGTGAAGACGTTGAGCTATGAAGTATGACCTTGTCTAACCCACTCTTTTATAAGCACCCATGTTTTTAGTTACTAAAAGCTTCTGTTATCAATTTTGTTTGATTGGTGCTGATATTTTTCTCCAATAATATGTTCCTTTTTGATAAATAATAAGGCACCAGGAGCTGTGGCAGTTATGTAACATGTTCTAGCTGTCTTCATTTCTTTGAAATTTTGTTATTGAGCATGACTTTAGTTTGTTAAACTTTTTTGATGCCCACAGGCTACTATATCTCTCGCATAATACTGTGTTCCTTTAGGCTGTTAACCATGTTGCAGAAGCCCATAAATATGTGTTCTGTATGAAAAAGAGACGCCAGCTTGAGTATATTGATAAATTCACTTAGTCTGGTTGGTAACTGTCTTCACTGGAAAATCAAATTTCAGGTTCTCTCTGTTTCTATTTTCTAAGCATCATGAAGAATTGGTTGGGATTTATGCTTCTCAGCTTGCACATCATCGCTGTATCGACCTCTTTGTGCACATGATGGAGCTAAGGCTGAATAGCAGGTAACAGCTATATGCTTTTTCCTATCCTCTTTTCTTTGCCGTTCTTCAGTAACTGAGTATTTGTGTTGATGGCCTATTTTTATCATTCGGTACTTAAAGACCGTGTGTTTTGCCCTCATGGACAATAGCGATTTGCATATTTATTTACACTATAATGAATGTTAATTAACAAAGAAGCATTGTAACAAAAACTTTTGAGTTGATATTCTAGAATTGCACATATTATATAAATTTGCAGAAAAGGAAAGAAAGTGATTTAGAAGTAGTTGCATCTTAATTCTAATAATCTGTCTGGTAGTGCTTTTATTTTCTTGCATGCTCTCTGTCTCCATATAATGTGAAGGAGATGATTATCCGATTAACTCAAATGTATTCAGGAAATACACTTGTCATGGTGTTGAGGGATTAAGTTTCTAAATTGTCTTTGGTTTTCTGGTACTGCTTGCTTCGTGTGTACTAATGCATCTAATTATGTAGATAAGCAATAATAATATGTGAATAATGAATTATAAAATACTAAACATTTGTTGAAGTTTTGTTTGTAAGATAATAAATTGTCTGTAACCTTGAATCAGTGAAATATTTTCAGAAAGAGAGGCATTCCACTGCACTTAATTCTTTTGTTGAGCTTGTTATTAGAGTTAGCACATGATTGCTTCATAAGATACACTGCTCTTCTGGGTGCGCGCTACATTTTATCTGCCGGTGAGAATCCATGTGGGGAACATTTTCTGACATGATTTTGAATATCATATTTGTTAAACATCAATAAATTTTTGTCTTACTTTTGGGTCCTCTCTGGTGTATTTCCTTGAATAATTTCTCCTGCTTGTTTGAATTCAATTATTTTTTTTAAAAAATGTTCCTTTGTCCTTCCTCAGTGAGAATATTGATTATGTTACTAAAACTTGACAAGCATTAAAAGTGGCAACTAGACTGAAGTACTATTCTGGCCAAGGAGGTGATTGGATTGTCCAGGCTGTAGCTGTGTCTGGAATATATTCTTACTGTTAATTGTTTCTTAAGCATTTTTAGGAAAGTGAGGTAGTCCTGACCAGGAGGAATGGAAAAGATACATTTAAGAAAGGTGAGAGGAGAAGAAAAAACTATGCACATGTTTGAGTATGATAAAGTCCTCAAAATAAAGATGGGAGTGCATTGTATGCCATATATTTTTTTCTGAACACAGCTACACAAGCAGAAAATAATTTGAAGAAGGAAATAGAGAGAGATGAAAGCAATGACAGCTGAAATCACTGCTTGCTGTCTTCATTTCTAAATCTGCTTGGCACAAACCAATGCCTGAATTCTGGGATCTTATGTATTTATCCTTTTTGTTTATTGTTTCTTTTGTTTTTCTCTTTAATTTTGATGCATTTAGTATGGATGAGTTTCCCAGGCTCTGATTTAAATATCAGGAGACTATTTGTGTCCTTTATTTATTGCTGATCTTAGTTCAAGATAACAGCTAAGATGTATGTCAAAGTGATGCAGAAAATGTGGAGCTATCACCTTAAGATATTGCAACATGAGAGCCTACTAGTCTTTCTCCATATGTCTGTTGGTATTTATTCTTAGTTTTAAAGTTGCAATGTTTATGTTTCTTCACTTGGCAACAGTGTGCATGTCAAATATAAAATCTTCCTTTCTGCAATGGAGTATTTGCCGTTTTCTCAAGGGGATGATTTGAAAGGAAGCTTTGAAGAAATTATTGAGAGGTATTGATGTGTTTTCTGAAGCATATATATGTGAGTTTGAGGCAGTAGTGATCCATTGGGTTCAATTAAAATGGGAATGTTTTGGTATGATAACAGGATTTTGTCACGATCACGAGAAACCAAAGTTGGAAAATATGATGAATCATCTGATGTTGCAGAGCAACATAGGCTGCATAGTCTTCAAAAAGCTTTGGTTGTCCAATGGCTCTGCTTTACACCTCCCTCCACAATTGCTAATGTTAAAGACGTTAGTGCCAAACTTCTTTTGCGAGCATTAATACACAGGTAGCATTTTCCTGTTTTTCTTTTGGTTGCTGTATTGAATTGATTGTCGTAAATTGATTTTTGGTTTAGTATGGTGAAATAGAATTTTGAATTTTGCTTTAACCATGAAACCTATTTCTGCATTACTTGGAAGTTGTCTCAGTTCTAATGTCGCCTGGTTTTAGAGGTTCACCGTCTAACATTTAACCATCATTTCTTTCCTGTAGCAATATATTGTTCAGGGAGTTTGCTCTGATTTCTATGTGGAGAGTGCCGGCCATGCCCATAGGTGCACAAGAATTACTTAGTCTTCTTGCTGAGCCTTTGAAGCAGCTTTCTGAAACTCCTGATACTTTTCAGGATTATGTTTCTGAGAATCTGAAAGAGTTTCAAGACTGGGTATGCTTTTGCTTTCATACAACATTGATTATTGGCAGTCATAATATTTTCTTTACTTTTGTCTGTATGCTTATCCATATTCTCTTCTTTAAATAGAGTGAATACTACTCCTGTGATGCAACCTATCGCAACTGGCTCAAAATTGAATTAGCGAATGCAGATGTTTCTCCCGTTGAACTTTCAGTAGAGGAAAAACAAAGAGCAATAGAAGCAGCCAAAGAGACATTGAATTTATCTTTGTTATTGCTACTGAGTAAGTAAATTTGATCATATGTTCTTCTATGCACAAAAGCAGCATTCCGGACTGAGGGAGATATTTTGGTTGGCGAGTATGCAATAGCTTTTCTTCCATTGAGGGTGGATGTTTTATAACTGTCCTTTTCTCTCATCATATTGATGCCTTTGACGGGTAATAATCTTAATGCTTACTATAGGGAAAGAAAACCCTTGGTTGATTTCTGTGGAGGAGCATGTTAATGAATCGATGGAACCTCTATTTCTTGAACTGCATGCTACTGCAATGCTCCGCCTGCCTTCTGGTGAATCAATGTGTCCAGATGCTACTGTTTGTGCTGCCTTGATGAGTGCACTTTATTCTTCAGTGACTGAGGAAGTTGTCGTTGAACGTCAGTTAATGGTATGCTTATTTATCTTATTATCCAATAAACATCCTTGTTGCCCATGCTAATGTTAGATTGTTGATCTCATATGCTACTGTTTATTCCAGAATCCAAAAGGTATAATTTCATCATGTTGAACGAGTAAATTCCAAGATATACATCTCTGCACAAGGATGCCTTGGATCATTTCGAGGCTACAATCTAGATGTCAACTTCACTTAATTGTAGTGGTAATTGCTTATAAGTTGAAGGTTTGCATGTTAGATTAGATGATGATATCATTCACCAAAGTGTTGCTTCTCTAAAACCTTGAGAGAAAGTGTGAGGGAGAGTAGGTTTGCTTTAGAGATTGAGTGAGGAAAATAATTCTTCTAGTTCTAGATATTAGAAAGAAAAGCAACTCATATGGGCTGTGGTCTGATGGGAGCCATTCTTAGTAGATAACATTGCAAACTGTAAAGGAAGGAAAATGATGTTAGGAAAATAAATACGGTTTGGATCGATTTAACCTCATTAGAAGATTTAAACTACCAATATATATTATTTTGGCCAAATTTTCTGCTTGGTTTTAATGAACCTAAGATTCATGAAATTTCCTGTTAGTAATATTGTCCCTTTTCATGATCATATTTTGTCATGGGCAGGTGAATGTTGCCATTTCTTCAAGGGACAGCTACAGTATTGAGGTCGTTCTGCGCTGCTTGGCGGTAGAGGGTGATGGAATTGGTTCACACATCCTCAATGACGGCGGCCTTCTGGGTGCTGTTATGGCAGCTGGCTTCAAAGGTAAGGAACTAAGGAGATGCTGTTCTGCTGTGCTTGGTGTGCAGTTTGAGACTCTCAGTCTGTTTTACCTTTGGGAGAAACTTTACTGTGAAGTAAAGATTAAAAATTGATTGGTTATGCAGGTTGTGCAAATTCGTGTAGTTGGATGCAGGCACCTATTTTTTTTAAAGTCTTGTATGATATCATAGCTAGTCAAAGAAGGAATATAATCCGTCTAGAAAGTAATAGGAACATGGCCTTTAGTGGTAATCTTTTCTGGTGTATTGATTGAACTTGTAATGCAGGTGAGCTTGTTAGATTCCAAGCAGGAGTTACAATGGAGATATCTCGATTAGATGCTTGGTTTTCAAGCAAAGACAGTTCTTTGGAGGGGCCAGCAACATATATTGTGCAGGGCCTCTGTCGTAGGTGTTGTATTCCAGAAGTCATTCTTCGATGCATGCAGGTAAGCTTTTATATGGAAGACTGAGGCCCCTTATTTAGCAACAGAAAAATTACCTTATGGCTTTTGAGAGCTGAAAAGAGGCAGTTAGAAAAAAGCTTTTTTGGTGATTCATTAATGGAAGTATTTTCCGAAAGGCAAAAGGGGAAAGAAAAGGCAAGCATAAAAAAGCATAGCAAAATTTTGGCTTTAAAATGTATTTATGTCTTATGTTATCAACAACTATGGTCTTTTCTCTAGGAGTCTGTTTTCTCGGGATGGGTTATACTGCCCTGATTTAATTTGTAACCAACTATTGTTAATGTTATTTTGCAAAATGAAAAGAAGTGAGGACTGGAAACAAGAGAAAAAATGTAACATCATTGTGGGAATATTGTTTTGCAAAATTAATGCAAGCAAGAACAAGAAACAAGGAAAAAGGAAACCGACAGTTGTGGAAGTGCATGTTTCATGACTTTTACCATGTCAATATTTTTGTTTTTTACCATATCTTGATTCATTTGCAGGTTTCAGTTTCACTCATGGAGTCAGGTAACCCTCCTGAAAGCCATGACCAGTTGATTGAACTAGTCTCAAGTTTGGAGACTGGGTTCATCCATCTATTCAGTCAGCAACAATTGCAGGTAAGTGGATATATTATTGGTTGTATGCGAATAGGGGCTCATATGGTCCTTCCTGTTTATCAACTTTTCATCCTTCTATCTGTTGGAGCAGTGGTACATGATTACGAACTGTCCTTTTACTTCCTTTAAGGACTTGATATGGACAAATGTGATTCCAAAACCCACTCCCCTTCCCCTCAACTCATATGTGCACTCTTTTTGTTCCATTATTGTTTCACCTGAAATATGTTTAGAATAATATTTTGTAATTTGCATATGTGATTCTCCTGTCTAAATAGTCTTCTAAACCTTCAGAATTTTAGGTTCCTCTACAAAGTTGACCAGTGCCATGTTCAATAACTTCACCTTTTTCTGCCTTGCATGTGATGCCAATCTCTGTATGACATATCAACCTATGTATGTACCAGAAGACAATTCGAAAAGATAAAGTTATACCTCTTCAAATGAAGCGAGGCTCTAATTATTATAGACATAAAGGTTAAATTGCATTTTCATAGACTTTTACGGTGTAGGTCCTGGACCCTAATGCAATCAAGGCATCCCAATCACCAAAACTAGGAAAAATAGATGACGTTACTTGGAGTATGTCACTGAATTCTGTTTAATTTGTGATAGTTTTGATGATATAAATGTGGTATTTGGCAGCTGACTCATTTCATCTATCTTGGAATTGCATGGTTCCTTAAATTATTTTATTGTTCTAAATTTTTGTTCATTTTGCCACTTATGTTCTTGAGGACTATCACAATTTTGTTTAAATGACTTGCTGTTTCATGACCAGGAATTTTTACTATTTGAGAGGGAATATTCCATATGCAAAATGGAGCTTCAGGAGGAGCTGTCCTCATGATTAGCAGCTCGGGATCCAATTCTGGTTCTGTGTCATTGTGCCACACGGCGGTGAAATCTGACAGCCATACCTCTCTCCCATCCTTGGCCCCATACTTTTTGTTCAGTACCAGAAAACGAAAAGGAAGTAAATGTTGTAAATTAGATCATATGAAATGATACTTTGCCTGATCTGTTACAAAGTTATATGTGCCTCTTCCTCTATCTGGGTGGGTGAGAGTTCTGAAACAAGGAACACCTTCAATTTCCTGCATAACATGACAGTTTAGATTCAGAACCTACATAATTTGGATCATGACATGGATATTGACAAATTGAGGGTAAAGAAGTGGAAATAGAGAAATAGAAGGGACAGAAAAATGGTGAAAAACTTAAAAACCAAATCAATCATGATTTCCATGCAGGAAAGAATCACTTTGCTCCGTAATTTAATTTCGTTGAACATTCAAAGAAATCCAGTAATGTCTTCTTTTCCAGTTTTTTCTAATGCTGTGGCCATAATCTTTGACATGATATTATGCTAATAAGATGTTCGTCCAAAGCATAATTAAGCGATAGATAATCTTGGTCTTCTTTCTTTCCCTCATCCAATCCTTACATTCTGGCTAAAGTTTCATCTTGATAATGCAGAAGGTAGAGCTTTCCACGGCTCAAATTATGGTATTTCAGCGTTGACAACATCCAAAATCAAATACACAGATGGTCATTTAGCCAAATTGCAGTATTATTTAGTGGTAAAAGAGAGGTTCAAGACTGGTTATATCAGTAGGTTAATAATGAGGTTGGGATCTATATATATATATATATATATATATATATATATATATATATATATATATATTCTGTAATAGCATCTATTTGATTATTTCTAATTACTTTGCATCGTGCAACCAAAGGGGGAAGCAAAAGAAGCTATGTTATATTTAGTTACCGACTTCAACAATTATTTTACCCAAATCCAAATATAAGTGAGATTACGGAGTTAACACATTCTTTTACAATTTTTTTAAAGTCTGAGATCCGAGCCCAACCGGACGGTCGAACCAAAATTCTCTCTCTCTCTCCTCTATGTTAACTGGGCGTTGCAATTTTGATTCTTAGAAGAAAGGATTCTGAGCTCCCAAAAGCCTTGGTTTCAGTTAAGAGGACTCTTGGGCTGCAGCAACAGTGGCTAATATTTGGGGTTTTTCTCTTTCCTCTTGTTTCCCCCTCTATTTTCTTCTACTTTCTTCCCCATCCAAACACCTCCTTATTTGTACTATTAAATTGATTTTCTGCCCCATTCTCAATTTCGCCTGTATTAAACCCACCATATTTTTTCCTGCAAATTTGCTGATTTTTCTCCACTGTTCCTCCAAAACTCTTTCTGGGCTCTTAATTGTCTGAGGTCTCCACATGGTCCTAACTTTCTGTTGATCCAAACACAAACCGTTAAGGCTCAATTTCTCATGGTTCAATTCTGATAAAGCAGAGAGGCCTTTTACATGGGTGTTTCGTTTAAGATTTCGAAAACCGGTAATAGGTTCAAGCCGAAGCCTTGTCTGCAATCAGAGGTTTCAGTTGATGATGTCTCTGAGAATTCTAAAGAGAGCTCACGGCCTAGAAAGCTCCAGGTAAATTTTATGAAAACGCAGCTTTCATTTAGCTTGCTGATAAAAAAATATTGTCGGAAAATTACACAAGAAAGAAAAAAGAAGAGAAATTTTGGTAAAGGAAATTCTGGGTTTTGTTTTCTTATTTTAATTCATTGAACAGATCCTGCCATTTTCGGGGGGTTTTTTTTTTTAAGAATACAGATTATATATTTTTTTATTTTACTGGAATTTTATTGATCGATTGCTGGTAAAAGTTAGTGAGAGATTGCAGTGTTGCCTTTTTTGGTTTTATTTATTTATAAAAATTTTCCACAAGTGTTAAACTAAAAAATGAGCTTGATTTGATCGTATTGATTTATTTTCATGTAATGTTGTGTTGGCCTTTTTCTTTTTACCCCTTATGCAAACTTAATAGCCTCATATTTTTGGTGTAATAGTTACCGTAGTTGATGGGATTTTGTTTAGTTTTAATTTTGTAACTTTCTTTATAACTGGTATAAGTTGTGATTTTAGTACAACTTCTCTATCTAGTTTGATTCGTAGCCAATAAATGAGCCATGAAGCAATAGGGATAAAAAATAGTTTATATGCTTCCCCCTCCCCCTTTTTTTTCCTCTGATTATTTGGATTGTTTGTTGATCTAGGGTGATGTCATTGAAGGTGGTGAGCGTGTTGGTGGGGTATCTCAATCAATTGTTTCTGATGAAAGGCTTCGTGTTCCCGCAGGTTGAAGTTAAAATTAGTGTTTTTTTGTTGTTAGTTTTCCCTCTCCATATAGTTGATGATGTTCAGATTCCGTATGTGTTGGTTCTTTCTTGTTTTTGCAGACCATGAAATTTCCTTCACCTTGAACCTGTACGTAGATGGATATTCTATTGGAAAACCCCCAGAGGTTTGTTTAAGACAGTATTAATGATACTCTATTCATTAGAAGAAAGTTTACTGATGGGGCAGATTTTTTTGTTTCCATCTTATAAGTCACTTTTAAGTTAAAAGCAATTCTCGAATTTTCAGAAGGAGGCTTTGCATCAGGCTACTGTTCAGGATGCTCCAAAGTTGCATCCATATGATAGGTCATCTGAAACTCTCTTCTCAGTGAGTGTTTAATCTAATCTTTTTTCTGTTTCTTTTTTCTGCCTATTTCTTATTACTTTTTATCTTTATTTTTAATCCTAGAATGTTGTAAAATGGGGTCTCCTATATCAAATATATTTTGGGTACACGTTTGGAAGTTCATTATTAGATGGTAAAGTATAAAATCTACTATCTAAATGGTTCAGTTAGCAAGGTCATCGATTTGGTTAGCAAAGGAATTGTCCCATATTCATTGAGCCTTGGTGGATAGTGGATTGGATAGCAAGATCTCCTTTTTATAGGCCATGCTTTGCATCAATTATCTGTAAAAGGTGGGTTGACAAAGTAGTGTGTCCTAGGTTAGTGTCTTAATGATCTGAGAAAACAATCTTCATAATACCTGACCATAATTTTATGTTGCCTGGTAACCTAACTTGAACTTCCTTTATTTGGACTTGGGTGTTGGAACTAGCTCATACATTTTTTTTTATTCTTCAAAAGATAAGAGAATATTGACCTTTTATAAATGGTGACTATGTATGGCTGTTAATTTGCTACTCTCAATGCTTTTTTATACAAATGTGAAACATATTTTGAAGAAATAAAAAGAAAACAAAAAAAGACTTTCATGGATATGAAATAGCATGGTTTGCATTTATGTAGAAGCATGATGTTTGAATTCATTTTAGCAATTTCTCCATGTTTAATCAAGTATGATTTTGCCTTTTTTTCTTTTTTTTTTTATGCTGAGAACTATGATTTTGCTTTTTCCCATTTAGTTATAGTTTTTAGAAAAGTTTAAGTCAACAGAAAGCAAAAAGCAAGTATTAAAAGTAACATCCAAATTGACCCTTTATGATTTTGATTGGTTTGCTGGTGGATTTAACCCACTCATGTCTTCAAACTTGGTTTGAGAAACTAAATCATTTAGTTTTCAGGAAGAATTGTCTTAATTAAATGAGGCAATTACTTAATGTTACCTTGAAGTTGCAGTGTAATTACTCTTTGTAAGTTCTTACATAATATTTTTCTCTTACTGTAAGCTTTTCTTATACTTTTTCTTCCCAATTATGTGTGAATGTGCTTGAAGGCAATTGAATCTGGCCGATTGCCAGGAGATATTTTGGATGATATACCATGCAAATATGTTGATGGGACACTCCTATGTGAGGTGAGTAATAAAATTATCATAGTTTAACTCTCTGTATCATTTTATGTAATAACTCGAGTGTATTCTTCTTCATTCCATTACATCTGTGCCAGTTCCTTTCTGTTACCGGATGTCTTGCCATGAGTGCTTATAAAAGCAAGTTTCAACTCACTTGTACCAACCCTTGAACCCTGCTCTAACTTTTTATCACTACTGTTTGTATTTACACATCACTCACAAGAACACCATCTCTACCCTTTTCATTTTTCTTTTGAAATTCCAGCATTGCATTTTGTGAAAAAATAATTTTAACTTCTTTGTTGTTGTTTTAACAGAGAGCTTAGTAGGTAGCAGTTTGTGCTTTTAAATACTTTCTATCTATAATTATTAGATCATAGGTACTTTACATCCAATGAACTCATATTTAGGAATTAAAATTCATATTTTCCTTTTGAAGGTGCGAGATTATCGAAAAAGTGCACCTCAACAAGTGTCTACCATCCCATCTATGGATGGATCCCCTATCATCAATAAAGTGCGCCTTAGGATGTCTTTGGAGAATGTAGTGAAGGATATTCCATTGAGCTCAGATAATTCCTGGACTTATGGTGAATTAATGGTACATTGAGACACTCCATCCTTTGCATATTACTATTTTACATGTTGCTAAGCTGGCATACATTTAATCCTCTTTTGACTGCAGGAAGCAGAGTCTCGGATATTGACAGCCTTGCAACCACGGCTTTTTTTGGATCCTACTCCCAAACTGGAGAGGCTCTGTTCTAACCCTGTTCCAACTATGGTAATGAGTTCAGAGAGTAATGTCAAGTTCTTCTGCTTTGAGCAATCGATCTTATCTTTCTTAACTACTTAACCATGTTCAACTTGCAGCTCAACCTTGCTTCTTGTAGCTTGCGACGAAAGAGATTGAGGCATGCTCCAGAAGTTACAGTCACCTCTACTAGTAAGATCCATGGTAAGAAGGTTTGCATAGATAGAGTGCCAGAAAGCTCTAATGGCAGGCTGGGAGAGGCAGGAATTATTTCAGGGAGTTTGATGCCGCAACAAGTCCAGGAAAATCTGACTTCTCAGAATATTGGTCCCAACAATATGTTAGCATTAAGACCTAAAAGTTTTGTGCAAGATTCGTCTGTTCCAGCACTTTCCATGACATCCCAGTCACCGAGGTATCAAATGGGGGTTGTGAATGCAAGAAGCATGCAGGATCATGGGTCTAGCTCTGTTATCAATCCATCAACCGCCTCCCCTGCGGGGCAGGACATGACAATCTCATATGCTGACGGCATAAACTCTGGTGCTTCTCTTCTTGGAAAGCGAGAGAATCCAGATGGTCCGATGTCACCCTTATCTGGCCTTAATAAAAGAAATAGGCTTAATGCTGTGGGACCAGATGGGATTCCACAACAACAAATTGGGCTGCATATGGATGGCCACCATGGACCAGATATGAGCTGGAAGAATATGTTGCTGCCCCAGCAAGCAATGGCAAGAGGAATTCAATATGCAAATGCGGGCATGCAGAAGTATACTCAGCAGGTTTTTGAAGGGGTTGTGAATCAGGAGACTGGTGCAATGCCATTTGCTGCAGGACAGCAAGCATTGAGATATGGTGCCAAGGAAGAGCCATTTGATCCAGACAAGTTGGATGGCTCTGAGCTCAATCGGGAAACTGATACTAACCATTTGGACCAACAGCAGACACGACTTCAACCAAGATTACCACATGGATATGTGAGACCTGTTTTCCCTCAAACACCTTGGAACAATATTAATCAGCATGTTGAGAAAGATGCAAGAAAGGAGGAACAGTTCCAAAAAAGGAAATCAGTGCAAAGTCCACGTTTATCGAGTGGGGCTTTGCCTCAATCTCCGTTATCATCAAAATCTGGGGAATTTTCAAGTGGTTCCATAGGACCTCCCTTTGGGGCTGTTGCAACAACCACTGCACTTGGAGCATCTCAAAAGGAAAAGGCAGCGGTTAACTCAGTTCCTGCTGTTGGTGGTACCCCATCTTTGACCTCAAGTGCAAATGATTCTATGCAACGGCAACACCAGGCTCAAGTTGCTGCTAAGCGAAGATCAAATTCCCTCCCCAAGACCCCAGCAATTAATGCAGTTGGATCTCCTGCAAGTGTTAGTAATATCAGTGTTCCACTAAATGCAAGCAGTCCTTCTGTTGGAACCCCACCTTTAGCTGATCAATCAATACTTGAAAGGTTCTCAAAGATTGAAATTGTGACTATGAGGTATGATGTGAATTGAATTACTACTGCATTGGAATTTTGTGATTGATTCTAGCCATTGAATAAATATATTCCTGTTTCAATGCTGTATATAGTGTTGGCATCATCTTTGCTCAAACTTTATGGGATGTTAGTGCCTCTTATTTTATGATGCTTTCTCTAGATGTTTATTTAATTCTCCTGGGGTGACATCAGTACATGAAAGTTGGATGTGAGGCTATTATATTATGACACCTGCTTGGTTGGTACTATTTATAGTTTTCAGGAAGTAAAGTTGTATAGATGACAATAAAAATGTTATGGTTTCAATTCCAGGTATAAACTCAACAGAAAAAAGAAGAAGGTTGATGAGTACCACATCCGGAAACCCAGCACACATTCTCCTCAACAAGTATCAACCTGTCTAAACAGTGTTTCCAATAACGAGGATTTTAAAGACAGTTCAACTCCACTATCAAAGTCACTATTTGGTGGCAGCATGAATACATACAAGACAAGAATCTTAAATTTTGTGCAGGGTGATCGTGTTGTTCAAGGTTTGCTTTGTTGTTATTAGTCAGATTCTGATCCCCCCTCAAATATTTAGTGGTTTATCCCCCTTGCCTTAACCCTGCTCTACTTTAACAGGGAATGTGGTTTCTCTAGTTCCTAGGGTACGGACTAGAATGATAATGTCTGAGAAACCAACCGATGGGACTGTAGCAATGATTTATGGAGACATAGATGATGGTGACATTATTGGTGCGGAGGATTATATTTCTTATTTTCCTATGCTTCCAAATACTGTAAGTTTGTCTACTTGTTAGAATTTTGCAGTCCTAAAAGAAGAATACGCCTTTTAGACTGATTGAAAACTGCCAGGTCTCAGTTTTCGGGTGGTAAAAGAAAATCTATGCCATTTTTTTATTTTAGAGTTTTTTCTTAATATTTTTCTCTTTCTACACTCACCTCATAAATTTTCACTGGTGTACTTTTGGGTTGCTTACTGGTCTTACAAACATATTATCTTTGGTGTGCATTCAACATACCCTTAATTTCCATTGGTGCATCTTAGAGGATTTCCTGCTTGCCTAATCATCAACTAATCTTACTTCACTTCCCTGTCAATTCAGATATCTAGTCCTCACCATGTTCGGTTTAATTCATGTTTTCTTTTGAGCCTATATTTTTCTGTGTCAAAGTCAGTAGCAGACTTCAACCATATCAAGAAGAATGGAAAGAGTTAGTCTAATATGCGATTGTTTTATTAAGAAAGTTTCTCTTTGGCTGGTATTTTACGTCATCCCATTCTGGGTTTATTAATTAGGCTAAAGGGATGAATGGCTAATGAGTAACAATATAGCGAGCATCAAATTTTGTGCATCACTGCAGTTTGCAGTTTGAACAATTGAACCTTTTTATTTTCCACTTTTCTTATTTATGCAAGAATTTCTCTGTTTTTTTTCTCACATGTTCATCTGATTAATCCTGCAACAGCACTTGGCAGACTTGCTTGCGGGACAGTTCTGTTCACTGGTATGTCTGCTATTAGTCTTGATATTAGGAGTTAAAAGATTTTAGGGTACAATTATCTTTTCACTTCAATTTTATTCCAAATTGCTTGTGCAGATGCTGCGTGAAGGGCATCACCTTGTGGAAGATAATGTCCAGGCAAAACCAACTCGTGTGCTAATGGCCTCAAGCAGTCAACAAAATTCTGCTGCAACCTTTCCCAACAGTTCTGCAGTTGATATGCAGCATACAATGCAGCAGTATGCTGAAGCTGTTCCAGGTCAGGCAACCAATGAAGTGGCAAAGCCTAATAGTAGTAATAATATATCCATAAATTCATCCCCAAGTGCATTAGGAAACGCTAGGATGCTGCCTCCTGGAAACCCTCAGTCCTTACAGATGTCTCAAGGACTCCTATCTGGGGTTTCAATGCCTGCAAGGCCACCACAACTAGATGCACAACCTACACTTCAGTCACAGCCGCAGCCACAGCCACAGCAAGCTCAGCAGCAACAAGCATCACAGCAGCAGCAGCATCAGCAAAGTCAACATGCCTTGCTCCAACAACAGCATCAGCATTTCCAGAGATCACCAATGATGCTTGCATCAAATCCTCTTTCACACTTGAATGCAATTGGGCAGAATTCAAACATGCAGTTGGGTAATCAAATGGTCAATAAACATTCCCCTCTTCAGCTTCAGATGTTACAGCAGCAGCAGCAACAACAGCAACAACAGCAGCAACAACAGCAGCAGCCGCAGCAGCAGAGGAAATTGATGATGGGACTAGGAACAGCTGTCGGTATGGGAAACATGGGCAATAACATGGTCAGGCTTGGAGGCCTAGGCAATGCCATGGGAATTGGAGGTGCAAGGGGAATTGGTGGGTCTGGAATCTCAGCTCCAATGCCACCTATTTCTGGGATGGGAAATATGGGCCAGAACCCAATTAATCTTAACCCAACTTCAAATATTACGAATGCAATAAGCCAGCACCTTCGACCCGGAACACTAACACCTGCTCATGCTCATGCTCATGCTGCTCTCATTTCAAAATTGAGGATGGGCAGAGCAAACATGTTAGGCAATCCTCAATCAAGCATAGCTGGGATGTCTGGGGCGAGACAGATGCATCCAGGGTCTGCTAGTCTTTCCATGCTGGGCCAGAATCTGAACCAGCCGAACATGAACCCTATGCAACGGACTGCTCTGGGGCCCATGGGTCCTCCGAAGATGATGCCTGGGTTGAACAACCTTTACATGAACCAGCAGCAGCAGCAACAGTTGCAGTTGCAGCAGCAGCAGCAGCAATTGCAGCAGCAGCAGCAGCACCAGCAACAACAGCAACACTTACAGCAGCTGCAGCATCAGCAATTACAGCAACAGCAGCAGCAACAGCTACAGCAGCAGCAGCAACAAGAAACAACCTCACCACTACAGGCTGTGGTTTCTCCTTCACAGGTAGGCTCACCATCAACCATGGGAATTCCACAACTGAACCAACAACCTCAGCAACAGCAAGCCCAGCAACAGGCCAGTCC
Source organism: Theobroma umbraticum (assembly GCF_002168275.2). Classification (NCBI taxonomy): domain Eukaryota; kingdom Viridiplantae; phylum Streptophyta; class Magnoliopsida; order Malvales; family Malvaceae; genus Theobroma; species Theobroma umbraticum. The sequence goes on along the minus strand of NW_018397267.1, from coordinate 5,112,016 downwards.
ACAACAAATGAATCAAAGGACTCCCATGAGTCCACAACTGAGCTCAGGTGCTATCCATGCTGGCAACCCAGAGGCTTGTCCAGCTAGCCCCCAATTGAGCTCCCAGACCCTTGGTTCAGTTGGTAGCATCACAAATTCTCCTATGGAGCTTGGTGTGAACAAGAGCAACTCTGCTGGCAACACATAGCATGTTCTGAGTACTGCTTTTTTTATAAATTTTCTTTAAAGCTAATGCTTGAGCGGCCTTGGTTATAAGCCATCCTTCTCCAAGAAGAATCTGTAAAGACAATCTTGCTGGCATATGGTCTGTCAGTGGAAAGCAGTTTGATCAAAAGGACTGAGGTACTGTTTGATAAGTGTTAAAAGCTAATTCTTGAGCCGCCTGCTATCCACGGATGATTTACAATGGGGGCAGCGGTCCCCTTTGAAATCTTAAAAACTTCGAGTTGTTGGGTGTATGAATAACTAAGAAAAGTTTTTGCACTGATTATTGGTGGTATGTAATTTCTTGTAAGAGATGGGTCTGAATCCCTTTCTCTCATAATAATAAAAGTTTATAATTTTACCTCCGACAAAGTTTCATGTAGTATCACACTATTCGTATGGTTCATGTTACATGATAGGCCAAGATTCCAAGAAGAATTCACTTTCTTCAATTAAAAATTTGTTCTTTTGGTAATATAACTAGATTTCATTTGTTCAGGTACCATCTAATCCAAGTATCTAACCACTAATTTTCATTGAAATCAAAACTAATAGTGAAGATTTTAAGTGTTCAATAAAAAACGTAGTATGCATTAAAACTTAAGTCATGCAAGTAATTGGTTCTTAAATTATGATTAATTTCATATGACCTTAAAACCATGAATTTCTTTATCAAGATGAAACAATAAATTTCATAGGTATTGTAAATTGTAACACATTTCATTAATATTCTTCACAGTGCTCGATTTATAAAGTTGCAGTTTTCTCAATTGGAAAGTAGTACACCATTCCTCCAACCAGAAGACACCAAAGAGTACTCAATTTTTGATGACAGCCCAATATTAGTTATGTGATGACAGATTCCACACTTTGCTTGATGCCTAATAAATGATCTGAACAAACTTAACAAGAGGGTATACCATGAATGAAAGATTTTAAAGCATAGAGTGGAGTGCTTCATGCTTTGTTCTGACATGGTTTCTGGAAATATCCTTCACAGTGGGGCATCCAGAAAGAGCCATGGTGAGCTCAAGCTCATCCTTCAGCGTTTCAATAACCCATTTCACCCCATATTCTCCTTTTGCTGCAAGCCCATAGACAGCAGGCCTTCCAATCTGCAGCTCTTACATGTCAGTGTCCACAAAAGTGTTGAAGATTGAAAAAGCTTACAGGCAAAAGCAGTTTAATAATCCTATAAATTTCATGTGCAAGATAGGAAAATTAATCTGGTATGCGTCCAATAGGAACAATGGGATCCCAAAAGAACTTACAAGGACAGCTTGAGCACCGAGGGCTAACGCCTTGAAAACATCTGTTCCCCGCCTTATTCCTCCATCAAAAAAAACAGGAACCTTTCCTTTAACAGCATGAACCACCTGCAAACTCATGGTAAAAATTAATGTCCATACTGGTTCTATATCTCCAATAAGCATGGAAGGAGAACACCATGCCTAATGCAAATGTTTCTTGCAAGCCATGTGCAAGCAAATACATTTCTAGATTTAGAATTACAAGAACAAATTATTTTGATGAAAAGGATTCAGGAATGACACCTCTCCTCAAATTGCCTCTAATAATATTAGCATTCTTATGGTTACTAGTATACTGCCTTAGTTAGGTAACCTTTTGGGAAAACTATTCATTCAAAAGATTTCTTGTCTTCACTTGTGGGATAATTCATCACATATCTTTTGACAAAGCAAGAGCAGAGAGGTACAAAGATATTACAACTAGGAGAAGTTGCAAAAACAAATAAAAGAAAAAAACCACAGATTGAGAGAAAAAAGCTGTTAACATATACTTAACAATTGGCAATTTCATTTTCCTGCATGTACTTCACAAACAACTATGATTTTCTCTGAAAGATTATAAAAAAAAAAGAAGCAAAAAACAGGGCGTGCATTCATCAATTTATATACAATACCTAATCATGTTGGAAAACTTAAAAGCTTCACAAGCAAGCAGGATCAACAGTGAGGATTTACCTCTTCCAGAACAGAAATAGTGGCCGGAGAATAATCTAGTTGCCGAGCTCCATGATTGGAGACAACAATCCCATCAACGCCTACTTCAACAGCCTTTATTGCTGCCAATTTTGACATATCAAATCTTAAGTGTATAAAAGAGTAAACCAAAATATCCAAAAAGAAAAAGAGGGAAAAGCTTTGACTTTAAACAATCAAAAGCCTGTTGTGTTCTATAAACTCACAATGACATTCTCAACCCATTAAATAGTAAATATGAGGAAATTATCTGATTTTACTTTCCAAAGAGAGCCAATAGACCTAATCAGAACTGCATAATGGATATTTTTACTTATGAATACAAGAAAGAGTAAAGTTCTTTCTTTTCTTCTTACATACAAGGGCAGAGCATTTCAACTTGAACTTAGAATCTCTAACCATATTTTATCCTTCAAACCATCTGAGCTAAGGTGAAGTGCCAGCATAGAGGACTTATCATAAAACATGAAGTCCAGCTTAAAAAAAGGGCTCCTTTCTAGAATTCCATGGAATAAAGGTTTCAAAAACTCTTTGTGAATTATAAAAAGGAAAGTTTCAAAAAGACTAAAGCCATGGCAATCATTAGTAACAACATTTCAAATTTGAAAACTTTAGAATGTCCATTTTCATCATTTACTGTATAGGGAAAGAAACCACAATGCAACTGATTTGATGAGCCTTTTCTTACCATCTTCACAAGTAAGTACTCCCTTGATCAGAAGCGGCAAGTTTGTAATAGATCTTAACCATCCTATGTCCTGCAAATGTTGCAATGCACTGCTTCAAATTAAACAAGAACGGAAAAAACAAGGGTGCTTCCATGCCTAATGACTAACAACAACAATGAAAAATCAATTAACATATAGGAAATTCCATTAAGGACCTTTTATCATAATTTTGAGATGATGTTAACTTAAACAACATAGCTATTTAGAACAGTCCTCTGTATATTCATCATTTACTTCTAATATAAGGATGGAAACATATTCAAAAGAAGTCCAAACAGTATATGACAAGTCAATCAATCCAGTTAATTGGTTTACACTCTGTACCTTCCAAGACAAAGAGGCATCAAAAGTATTGTTGGCAAAAGCTTCTAGATTTGAACCATCATCCTGTAAATGTTCAATATACTGAATGAATATTACATGCTTACCATGAATCTCAACTATAAAATAGAACTTCCAAGGTGGAAACATGAGCACAAAGGCAGAAAGCATAAGCTTCTATATCATCAGTGAACCCCAAGATAGCATTGAGTCTTCTGGATTGGTGGTTCCACCCTCCCTGTACAGGTCTCGGGTCCTGCCTTATCCATGGGTGATATACCCTCATATGACTAGGCCAATGATAATTCTTTACAAAGAGTATACTATCAACTACATAGCAGACAATAAATTCTAAATTTCTCTGAATATGGAGATAAACATCGATGTACATTTCTTTCTAATAAATTAGTAATGCACAGACATTGCATCCTGGTATATTTAGCAATAATTACTGATAAAATATTTTCACTCACAGAGGAAACTTTAGTTGATATGAGGCCCTTAAAGTTCTTCAACTGAGGCGCAACCATTCTGCAAAAGTATGAAAATTTGTGTATGAAGGGCATAAATTTCAGCTTATTATTAAATGTGTGGACGAATGAGTTAATGTTCTCTACAATGTTAGGGAACAAAATTTGTGCCCTATCCAACAGCATATAAAGCAGTTATATCAATCTGTCAACATGAAACAAAATGAAAGAAAAGAAGCACTATGTCACTTGTTCTTAATGTCTGCCTCCCTCCGACCAAGTCTAGGAGTATCTACAGTTAGGACAATGGCCTTGTATCCACATCTTTCAGCTCTCTGCACTAAATTAGCTGTTATATCTCGCCTCTGGTATACCTGTTCACAGAAGGATAGTAAGATTGTCATAAATTCAGTTCTTGCCAGTGGGATAGCAAATCCCAAAGGATAAAGAGAAACTGCTGTCCAACAAAAAAAGTGAAGATTCACAAAAGTAGTTGAAGTAGCATCAATACATATACTTGAAAGAACCGAATAGCTTTGCAGCTTGCAGCAACCTCCTCAACTGTGCAGGTAGACATGTAGGATAAAATCTGTATTTATAACACAACTCAGCATTCACTTTTACAGGAAGCCAATGAGCCTAAAGCTGTTTATGTTATATTATACCATTATGGTATTACATGCAGCAGCTGCTCTGGCTGTGGCGACTTCACCTGTTAAAAACACAACAAAACTACCAAAATTGGTACTTGAGATAAAATTAAAAAAGACAGCTGAAGAGGAATCAAACCTTCAGGGTGTGCCAACTTATGCATTGCAGTTGGAGCAATCATAATAGGTGCTGAAATTTTGTACCCTAGAACAGTCGTTGACAAATCAATTCTGCTGATATCAACAAGTACCCTTGGCAGGATCCTGAGAATCGATGCATCCAAATCAGTAGAATGTTTTACCTAGCTAGCTACGATATTTCATATGCAGACTTAACAGCTTACTTAAATCTATGAAATGCGTCCACATTCTCTTTTAGTGTGTGCTGATCCTCAGCTCCACCACTATAGTAGTCATAGTACATTTTGGGAAGGGCTTGCCTAGCTAATTCTTGGAACTCATTAACATTAACTGGTTCGGCTGCCATTTATCCTGGAAATAAAGATATTGATACAACAAAAATTAAAAAGGCACCATCAATTTTCAATGCTCCATAGCCTTTAGTTTATTTATGGATTTTAGGTCAAACTTAAACCTATTGCAAAACCAACCTACAATAAATGTTGTTTGATCATGAAAGAACCTTGAGATATTCTTACTAGGATAAAAACCAGACTAACTTGAGAAAAGCTGGGGCTCATAAGCAGCTATAAACAGGTTTCATTCCGAAGACAATTCATAATATGGAAAATACGCAAAAGGCATATCTAATAAAACAATTACAGACACAGCAACATTTGCTTCTTGCCCAGAAAACCACGTTATTATCTTCTGCTTGATAAAAGCCTAAAAGTCTCTCTAAGTCGTAATAAAAACAATAAGGAACAGAAAAGTGAAGTTTCATACATTAATTTCAAACTGTTTGATAAAGTTTACAATTTCAGATATGTGAATAGAATTGTACCTCTGATGAATGAACTGAACTATATCAAATTGAACCTGCCGTGATGTAAAAGTTGCAACTGCAATATATGTATCAGTAAATATATATATATTTATATATATATACCTATTGGCAAGAGTGACGAGTAAAGATGACTAATTGGTCATCCTTTCTGCCATCATTGCTGCTCTTACAACTTGAGCTGTTTCTGCCAGTTTCTTTTATGATTACTTTCGATTTACAAGGTTGTCTTTGTCTTCTAGCTGAGGATAAAAATGTTTTGTTTTTTCTGCCCAAATCTTACCAAAAGGAATTAAACCTGATCCATGATGAATTGATCATTGACCCAACAGACTTTAACCTGTTTCTATCCATTGGATTTGGGCTCAAACTCAGCTCAATATTCATTGAGATTTTCTTGTTGATTCTGAGCCAGCCCAAGGAAAGTTTCGATCATAAATATTATTTTTTAATTTTAATTTTTAATATTATTTTATTTATAAACTCTAATCATTAATGTAATATTTATTAAAATTTATAAATTATTTTAAATATAATTTTAAATTTTAAATTTATAAAATCATTAATATTTAGACAAAATCTTGATTGATGGGAAAAAATTATATTCAAATAGACGTAAATCTTACTTGATCAAAACATGTTATGATCTTGATTCTTGCATCAACATAACAAGAGCTGCATATACAAATCAAGTTGGCATGTGAAACACTACAAAAACAAGGGTTCCCGTGCATCAGTCTTGCATGGATTATCCAATTAATTATCATTATTCCATCTAATCTATTATAGAAAGAGAATATTTGGAAATTTAATAATGTATGATACCTCATCTTACATCAAGCATGAATGTTACTATTAAAATTTATATAAGTGTTTAAGTCAATCACTATTAATAATTTAAATTTAAATTTTTAAAAATTATGTGATTTAAATTTGAAAATTATTAAATTAAAAACATCAGAATTTCTAAGGAATTTGTAATGGATTTTCCCTTGGGGTGAGTTTGGGTTGGGTGCATGCTTGCATTAATGGGATTCGGTTAGGCTTAGTTTGGGCGATTTTCTGTTGTCCTTGCCGTGTTACTTTTAGGTCTCCAAAAGTTTCTTGTGTATAGCACGACAAAACATAGTAAAAACTAGGTGTAAAGTCAGCAAACATCCTTTCACTACTGGAAAGTGGAAACTACACTAGTACGAGTCATTCTTAGTAACAGCCTTGTTAAGGGAAGGCTTCCACTTATTTGATACCAAATAAATTACTGACATAATCCATCTCCTGGAAATTTGTTTCTTCTGGATAAATATTAAAGCATTGAGAGGAGCTGCTCATGTTTGGTCCTGACATGGCTCCTAGTAATTTCTTTCACACTGGAACAACCAGAGAGGGCCATAGTTAGTTCAAGCTCATCCATGAGCATTTCAAGGACTTGTCTGACTCCATATTCTCCTTTCGCTGCAAGTCCATAGAGAACTGGCCTTCCAACCTACACCATACATACGTTACATACAAAAGTGGCCTATTAGTGTACATAGCAAACAAAAAAGGTCAGTACAGGAAAGATGTGAGCTCTGAGGTTCCACAATTTTACGGTGAATGTGACGGGGAAAAAGAGAAATGAACCCAAATTATAGCACGGTGTGTGTAAATTGTCTTTATTATTAGCATAACCAATTGCAATCAGATGCTACCATATAACCACTGGAAAATATATAAGTGAATGAAATATAGAATTTCTTTCTTAACTGAAAGTAGATGGGGCAGTTTAAGAGCTTACTAAGACAGCTTGTGCACCCAGGGCCACTGCCTTGAAAATATCTGTTCCTCGCCGCACTCCTCCATCAAGGAAAACAGGAACTTTTCCTCCAACAGCATGAACTACCTGTGACCTCACAAAAATGAACAGAATGGGAAATTTCCTTTGCTAACCAACATGTTGGAGCAAAGTAGCATGCTCAAATAGGAAAGCAAAAGCTGCAAGTCAAAGATTCTTATGCAGGAATGCATCAATACCTAGTAAACATGTTTCAGATTTATCCTCACTAAGAATTGTCAATAATCTCTCTTGTGCTTGCACAAGTCAACGTGGCTTTCTCTGGGGGGTTAAAAACGTAACACTGATGATCTATATGCTTAACTAAATTAGCAGATGTAAAATCCTATGGCTGCAACTGTGTCAACAACAACAACAAAAGTATGTGAAGGAAAGCACCTCTTCCAGAACAGAAATAGTGGCAGGAGAATAATCTAGCTGACGAGCTCCATGATTGGAGACAATAATCCCAGCAACACCTACTTCCAGAGCCTTTATTGCTGTAAATAGTAGTATCAATATTGAACAAGCTACATGTTAATAGCAGACAAAGACAAAAGAAAGTATGCTGGCACCAATACGTAAAGCCAAGAACAAGATGAAAAACTAAATAGAATAAAAAATACCCTGTTTTCTAAAAGTTACAAACGATGCATCTGTTTAACTCCATGAGTTTGGAGAATGTAAGAAAACAGAAAATGAATTGCTGAAGGGCATATAAATTGCTGAGTAAGTGTCCTTTTGACAAAAGCTAAAATTAAGGCAACATTGACCGAAACCAATATTCAAACTTTTGTTGTGAAAGCCTTGCAGTTCTAACGGTGGAGATGACCCTCCGTATAGTCTATCCCGTATAAATAAAGAAATAAAGAGATGAAAATATTATCAGTTGGTGACTCAAGCCTTACCATCTTCATGAGTGAGCACTCCTTTGATCAGAATTGGCAAGTTTGTAATAGATTTCAACCATGGGATGTCCTGCAGAGATAATAATGTACTAGTTAAACCAACAATTCTACCTTCATGGCTCTTATACTCACCCCACTCTTCTCCACCAACGCTAATATTAAGAGTGAACAAACTGTCCATTTACCTGAGACCCTTTATACGAAGTATTTAAACAAACAAGTAAAAGTTTGGAATGTGGGGTGGCTGAAAAATTGTGGTCCTGAGAACCGTAGAAAAAGTAACTTTTTTAAGCAAACCTCAGCTTAAACTGAATACTGAATCTGTTTGGTACTGCAATTTTGGTACAAACAAACAGTTTTGCAATCTAACCACATTGTCAAACTAAGCTTGAGAGTGGAACTTCTTTAATAGATTTTCTAGAAATATATCAGGAGATAACTTGGATTATTTACTTATTTTTACCTCCCAACAGAAAGAAGGATCATTAGTCCCATTGGCCAGAGCTTCTACACCCGAACCTCTATCCTGCAAAATTTATTTCAAGTTATATATTTGTCATCAACAAAAACATCAAACAGGCTTAATAGATGCACTCCATACCCTTCATTTTACATTAATTTTTTCAATTATCCAAAAAAAAACAGGGATATTTCATATGCCATAACACTCCATCAGAGTATAGATTTGGCATTTTATTTGGGAAAAATAAGGCAGAAAAAAGAAAAATGCAAAAGCAAATATAAGACTCAGTACTTTGAACCCCCTCTCCAAGCAACAGTGTTAAAATGAAATGGAAATGTAAATAATGATTTATCACGTAAGAGACAGGCATATGTATTTTGCAATCAATATAGCTCATTCTTCTCCTTTTTATGCTCTGCAGTCTGGACATAAAAGATACATAGTGCATTTAAAGCAATAGTTTTAGCTTAAAAACCGGATACCTACACCTTCCCACCCCCTCCCCCAGAAAAAAAGGCAGCCTTGCATATTCCAATGCAGAATTCAGCTTGGGTACGATGATTCTCTGCACAGTTTTGTCAATAGTAATGTCTAAATGAGATGCATAAAGCATAGCTTTTTGTGTACAACGTGAGTCAGAAATAACAATTCTTATCATGGTAAAACCAGAGTTCGCCTCAGTTATATAAAGCTGATTAATCTAAACAGTCAAAGCAACTGAATGTTTAGTTCATGAGTATTGGATGGGGACTATTCTACTCACAGAAACAAATTTAGTTGATAATAGACCCTCCAGGTTCTTCGGCTGCGGTACAACGATTCTGCAGAGGTTTGTCAAAAGTAATCTTATACATGAGATGCCTAAGACATAAATTTTCATGTATGATGTAAAACCACAACATTGTTTCATCTCAATGATATAATGCCAACTCAATTTTTTAGTTGATAGAAAATCAATGAAAGTGAGAATGCTGATTTTTCACTTATTCTTAATGTCTGCCTCCCTTCGACCAATTCTTGGACTATCAGCAGTTAGGACAATAGCCTTATATCCATTAATTTCAGCTCTCTGCACCAGCTTAGCTGATATATCCCGTCTCTTATACACCTATTCCGAGGAAACCAAATTAGAGTTCATTTCCTATCAATGATATTGCTCAGGACAGAGAAGAAACTGCTGCTGCTGCTAAATAATGATAAAGTCTACATGGTATCCAAAGAGCTCAGGTAAGGTCAACTATACATATAATTGGAAGAAGCGAACAGCATTGCAGCAGGCAGCTACTTCCTCCAATGTGCAGGTAGATGAGTTGGATAAAACCTGGAATTACAATTAATTGTCAAGATAGACGCAATTACTTAGGAACCTAAACACAGAAAGGAAGTTTCTTTTTGGCGAAACTAATAAAGCATGAAAAGTTTATATATATTATATTAATACCATTATTGTTTTACAGGCAGATGCTGCTCTGGCCGTTGCAATCTCTCCTGGAATAAAAGCAGAAAGCCAGTCAATAAAAGTCTGAAATAAGTTAGAGCAGAAGACTTTGGAGAGGACTTAGACCTGCAGGGTTTGCCAGCTTATGCATAGAAGTTGGGGCAATCATAACTGGCATTGAGATATTGTAACCCAATACTGTAGTTGATAAATTAATGCCGCTCACATCTCGAAGAATTCTAGGCAGAATACTGAGAAGTCAAATATCGTAATTAGTAAAACGACTGGAACAAGTTTGCTCTGAATCATTAACCAGTTTAACACAATACACGATTTTGGCGAACGCTTCCTCATTCTCTTTTAAGGTGTATTGGTCCTCTGCTCCTCCATTGTAGAAATCATAGTACATTTTTGGAAGGGCTCGCCTTGCTAATTCTCGGAATTCATTGACGTTAACAGGTTCTGCTACCATTTTCCTGGAAACATGGACGTCAGTCATGTTTGAACTTTCTGGTTTATCTGGCTTTAACTAACACTACAGTTTCAATAACAAGCCAAACGTATAAGTTCCAGAATTAATCCTAGCAGAGTTGTGATATACAGACTTTTGTTGCTAATTACTCTTAAAACAACTCGATTCTTGCTTACATATCAATATCTGATTCGCAGGACTGCACATGATGTCATTTTATAACAAGAATGAGAGCTATTTTAAAGTGCTTGAATGCCATGAAAACTAATGCATGGTGTTCCATCCCAAAAGATAATTAAAGCAAGCTGATGTTCTGAAACCATACCTATGCGAGCAGACAGCCTCACCAGAATTCTTGTGTTCTTTTTCTTAAGAGATCCAGAATTCTTATTATGTGAAGGTAGAGCCGATTGTGCGCAACAATTTCTTAATTTTAAATGAACTCGGATGATTAAAATCTCTAGTGTTGTACCTTTTCTAGTTCCCTTAATCATGCCTAACTATTTGCATGAAAACGAATCTTTATGTTAGTAGAGCACTAACGAAGAGAATTTGGTATTAAATTGTATTGACTTCTTTTAAACACGTCTCTTACCACATAAAGGGTATCTTTTTCTTTTCTCCATTGTTCCTGTATTCTGATCCATCCACATCAGTCTAAGCTATGGCCAGTTGTCGGTTTCAGAGAGTCTTTTCCAGTACAGTAGCCAACTCATGTCCTTTGTCTCGACATATAATTTTAACTTATCTCTCATTCAATAGTCATAGTACTGGGCCATGGCTCTCTTGCTGGGTTCACCAGCCTGAATCATGGAATTAAATTGACACGTACAGTCCAATTGCTGCCATGATGTGATGGATGAAGAAAACTCTCCGGTAAAAGAGAAGAATAAACTACAGATAAAGTTTATCACAAAGAAAGGTAAAACGAGGGAGAAAAATGATGAGGAAGACGGAAAATTGGGAGAGCACACCTCACCTATTTTTTTTCTTTTGTATTTCATATACATTGATTGTGATAAATCAAAACCGACCACACAATTTTTTATATGAGAGTAAAGTGATAAGGATTAACAGCTAAGTACAGAATTTTTATTAAGAATTTTGTGTTTTATAACAAACATTTAACGGTTATGAAGAAATAATAAAAATACTAGATAAATAAAAAAATATGATTTTTTTAGTTTTACAGAACCAAGTAAAATAGCATTTAGTCAAAATAAAAGAAATAAAACTAAAGTTCAAAACGACAAGTCTATATGCGCTTCATTAATTCTTTAACAATTGACTGAAATGTCACTGTTTCTTTCTTCTTCCTTCAATAAGTTACTGATTGGGCCCAATTTCATCTTCTTCTACTTTACCGGATGGAATTACAGAACTTGTAACACACATCCTTAATTCCAAATGAGTAAACTGTTAGAACACTAAACTGAAAAACTTAAAAATTGGCTTCAAGGCGTGTATCAATGCCACTATCCTTAAGGTTTTATTCGCCCCCACTTAAGTGTGCAAAAGAGTTACCGGCGTATAAACCTCGAAGATACAATGAAGCCCAATGATTGATGGCGTTTTGCACTGACGAAATCAATCCACTGAGCACTCACCGGAGTATAACAAGATTATCAAACTTCTATAATACTTTTCTGCAGGAAAATAGTATAGAAGAAAACTTGGAAAATGTTTGAGAAAGAAGATTGAGAGATATTGTTGTTTTTTCTTATTTTCAATGGATAATGAGGGTCATCTTTTATAGGCATAGATGCCTGTTCTCAACAGACACTATTTGTGTCTGTTACAAAGAGTTGCTTCTGTTGATCTTTTCCCAACAGACGTGACTCTTTATAGTGTCTATTGATTTAATTTTCAACAGACACAACCCTTCTTTTCGATATGAAATCATATTTATTTGAAAATATCCAACATAAACTCCTAGTTTGCCTCTCAAATATTCAAATTGTTCTGTGCTTAAGCCTTTGGTAAAAATATCAACAAGTTGCTCCATGGTAGGACAGTATTCCAGCTCTATTTCACATTCTTTTATGGCTTCCCTCAAAGCATGAAACTTCACTCTGATGTGTTTAGTAAGATCATGCTATACTAGATTTGTGGCAATGGCTGTTGCAGATTGATTGTCTACATAAAGTGTTGTTCCTCTATTTTGTGACAATCCTAATTCAACTAAAGTTTCCTCAACCAAAGAACTTGGTTTGCAGCTGCAACAATAGTAATGTACTTTGCTTTTGCAGATGACTGAGCTACCACTTTTTGTTTTTTAGAGCTCCAGGAAAAAACACCACTTCCAAAGGAAAAACAATAACCGCTAGTACTTTTAGAGTCATCAATACATCCAACCAAATCACTGTCAGTGAATCCTTGAAGTTCACCACTTTCAGCTCTTAAATACTTCACACCATAATCTACAATACCTTTAACATACCTAAGAATGCGTTTAGCTGCAATAAAGTGAATAGTTGCTGGAGCTTGCATATTCCCGGGCACAAGACTTGTTGCAAACATTAGATCAGGTCTGGTTGCAGCAAGGTACAATAAAGATCCAACAATGCTCCTGTAAAGTTTCTCATTTGCATTAGTTGACCCATCTTGCTTACAAAATTTGCTACCTGTAGCTAGTGGAGTTTTAGCAACCTTATAGTGATCCATGTGAAACTTTTTCAATAAGTCCTGAGCATACTTTGATTGATGAATAATTACAGATTTAGAAGATTGAATAAATTCCATCCCAAGAAAATAGGACATCAGACCTAAATCAACCATTTCAAAGTTCCTTAGCATTTGTGACTTGAACTCAACTAGACAATCAGTCTCAGGACTAGTGACCATTAAATCATCAACATACAGTGCCACTATCAAATTAACATTATCATTTCCCTTCTTTAGATACAGAGTTGCTTCAGTAGAACTTCTGATAAAACCTTGATTCAGTCAGTGAGCATCCATTCTCTCATACCAAGCCCTTGGTGCCTATTTGAGACCATATAAAGCTTTCACCAGTTTACATACCTTAGTTTCAGAACCCTTCTCAACAAAACCATCAAGTTGTTCTACATATATATCTTCCTTTAAATAGCCATTCAGAAAAGTAGATTTTATGTCAAAGTGATAGATCAACCAACCTTCTCTTGTAGACAAAGCTGTTAGCAATCTGATTGGGTCATGTCTGGCCATAGGTGCATATGTTTTCGTGTAGTCTACACCATATACCTGTGTAAATCCCTTAGCTACTAGTCTAGCTTTGTACTTGTTAACTGATCCATTCAGATTCAATTTTGTTTTAAAAATCCATTTGACACCTATGACATTGTGATTATGTGGTCTATCCACCAGCAACCAGGTTTTGTTCTTCCTTATCATAATCATTTCAGCTTTCATTACTTGTTTCCAATGCTTACCAGTAGCTGCTTCAGCATAAGAACTAGGTTCAATTATTGCCAAATGACACTTAGCATAGATGTCTTTCAAACTTCTAGTTTTTCTCACAGAAATTTCATCCATAGTTTCATCTAAGTTCAGCTCTGACTCACCTTCTGGCAACTTATGATTTGCAACAACAGAAGTTTCTCTGCTCTCAACAGACTTAGCCTCCCAGTTCCACATCCTGTCTTCATCAAATACCACATCTCTACTTACAAAAACTTTCTCCTCGTTAACATCAAAAAGTCTATACCCTTTTGATACTTCACTATATCCAAGATGGATAGCTAACATTGACTTACTGTCCAACTTGGTTCTTCTTGCATTTGGAACCTTAGCAAAACATATACATCAAAGACTTTCAAATGTTTGACTGAGGGTTTCATGTCATACTAGGCTTCATATGGTGTTTTACCTACAAGGGCTCTAGTAGGAGACAAATTTAGCAGATAGTTAGCAATATTAACTGCCTCTGCCCACAAGAACTTAAGTAACTTCTTCTCAAACAGCAAGCACCTAGCCATTTCCATCAAAATCCTGTTTTTTCTTTCTGAGACACCATTCTGTTGAGGGCTATAAGGCACTGTTAGTTAATGCACAATGCCTAACTTGCTTAAACAACCTTCAAACTCCTTAGTAGTATACTCTGCCCTATTATCACTCCTAAGCTTCTTAACAGTTAAGCTCATTTGATTTTCAACCAAAGCTTTGAACTTGGTAAATACCCGTAAGGCATCAGACTTCAACTTTAAAAAATATATCCAACAAAACCTAGTGTAATCATCAATAGAGAGCATATAGTGCTTACTTCAATTCAAAGATGGAGTTTTCATAGGCCCTCCAATATTTGTGTGCAGCAGCTACAGCTTACAAGTTGCTTTCCAGGTTCTGTTTTTTGGAAATGAAACTTTTTTTTGCTTACCGTACTGACATACTTCACATATCTTGTTCATGTTTGCCATGTGGGGCAACCCATCAACCAAGCTATTTGAAGCCATTAAACTCAGTGAATCATAGTTCACATGACTAAACCTTCTTTGCCATAATTCTGTATCAATCAAAGTGCAATTAAAAGCAATATGTTTTAAAGTCATCCAGTTTAATGGAAAGCATTTGTTTCTTGTTTCCACTGTGAATTCTATTCCAACTGGATCCTTCTAGTTCTTTCACTGCCATAGAATTCCTCTCTTAAATGATCTCATATTTCTTTTGGGTTATCTAGATATGTTATCCCAGAGAATATTTCATCAGAAACTGCAAATTGTAAGCAAGAAAGAGCCTTATACCTCTTTGCCTTGTCTTCTTCAAACTGCCTTATCTGAGCTAAAGTAGGATTAGCATGTTGTTGCTCTAATTCAGTCTCGGTCTCAACCACTTCTTAAAGATTGAAAACCTTAAGATAAGACGGCATCTTCACTGACCAGAATACATAATTTTCCCCAGTAAAGACTGGAGGAGCTGAGGTGCTAAACCCAGCTGTAGCCATTATCACAAACCAAAGCAAAAAACAGGAATTCGTAAGCAATAGTGAAAACCAACAGCAAACCAGAAATAGTCCCTCAAGACCACTTCAGTGCTCCGATACCATGAAGAAAACTCTATGATAAAAGAAAAGAATAAACTACAGAGAAAGTTTATCACAAAGAAAGGAAAAACAAGGGAGCAAAAATGATGAGGAAACCAGAAAATTGGGAGAGCACACCTCACCATACTTTTTTTTTTTTTTTTTGTATTTCATATATATTGATTGTAACAAGCCAAAAGCGACCACACAATTTGCTATATGAGAGTGAAGTGCTAAGGAATAACAACTAAGCAAAAGGATTCTAGACTTGGAATTCTGTGCTTTACAACAGACATTGCAACGATTACGAAGAAATAACAAAAATACCATATAAACAAAAAAATGTGACTTTTTAACTTTACAGAACTAAGTAAAACAACACAGTAAAATAGCGTGTCGCCAAAATAAAAGAAACAAAACTAGTGTTCAAAACGACAAGCCTATATGCGCTTCATTAATTCTTTAACCGTTGGCTGAGACATCACTGTTTCTTCCTTCTTCCTTTGACAAGTTGCTGATTGGCGCCCAATTTCATCTTCTTCTACTATACCAGATGGAATTACAGAACTTCTAACAATGGATACCACCCATATCAATTTGGACTGGCATTTCTACAAAAGGAATACCTAATCATGACGATATTAATTTAAAACTCGGGTTATAAGTTCATTAGAAATTGTCAGATTCACTGATACATGTTCAGTCTGATGGTAAATGGTTTAAATTCAGATAAGCCATAGCCTAGCACATCCTGGATTCAATTTATATACAGGCACAATCTGGATTGAAACGTAGGCGGTGCAAAGAACTGGGTGGGTATAAAGAATGTGGCAAGGATATTTTAAGCCAATGTCTATCAGCATGGACAGAAACATTTAAAAGCGTATCCTCCACCAACTTCTCCCAAGACAATTGTATAAAAAAGGAATCGGTACATAGCATTTACCAAATAAAACAGACAAAAAGCTCAATTTCTCCATTGTCCACAAGGCCATGAATTCCATGAAACCACTCAAAATTTGGACTTGTGCTCAAACCTTCCTACATTCTAAATTTTAATAATGTCCGTACCTCCAGAATCTTTTTTCCTCTGCTCCATGCAGCTCTCTCGTTTCATGCAAAAATTTACAGTTTTCTCCATAATAGCATCGTCCTTGGGCATGATACCGGCAGGGCTGTTGTGAAAGGAAGCCTCGTCTCTGTGGCGGAGTTACTGGATGACAATTGTTCATGCTTTTCAGCTGATGTCTATGATAGCTCGTCTCAGGCAACTTACTCGTTCCACTTCTGGTGGACTTGTCATTGATAGAATTCTGGTATTTATTCATATGGAAGTTAGTTTTTCTGTATTCTACGTGAAATTTATCACCCTTTTGAAGCTGAACCTCCGGAATGCTACTGCTCTGGACCGAATAACGAGGAATTTGATTTTGATAACCTTCCCATACATGAACATTTTTATACTCTGATTGAAAACTTCTAGCCTTGAAATTAGGAGAAAAACCTGACTGTTCAGGGAGTTGAATCCTTTTTTCTCTAGCAGCAACTGAAAAACCAGATTGCTTAGGTTTATTTGCAAGCCGCTGAGGTACATGAACATTTTTATACTCTGATTGAAAACTTTTAGCCTTGAAATTAGGAGAAAAGGCTAACTGTTCGGTGAGTTGAGTCCTTTTTTCTCTGGGAGTAACTGATAAACCTGACTGCTTAGGTTGATTTGCAAGCTGCTGGGGTTCAGCTAAGAAACCTGATTGTTGAGACATAATTGGTGGTTTCTCTAAATCAAAGACTGATCCTGACCCATGAGTTTGACTTGTTGGTTTTCCCGCTACAACAGTTAAACCTGACTGTTGATGCTGAGGTGCTACTATTCCTGAATTACTAGATGTACCTGGCTGTTGAGGTCGAATTTCTGTTGTTGTTGTTGAAGTTAACTGGGACTGAGTCTTGTTTCTCCCTTCTTTTTTGAAGATTCTAGAGTCCAGACATGATAAGAGTAAGTAAGATGAGATTCCAAGCGTTAACATACTCAGCATCATTTTGAACTAATTCTGAATCTTTTGAAGTGTAATCATAACCAATTTACCTATTTGCTCTGAGCATTTCCCTCCTCTCCCTTTCCAGGATCCGCACTTCTCTATCTGACCTGGCAAGTGAACCCCTTGAGTGCTTTTCCATCAAAACTCTTTGCCTCTCCCCTTCATCTTCCCATTTCTGTTGAATAGCACAGATTATTTAGCATTATATACAGCATTCATCAGACAGCTAAAAACGAAAATAGTCAAATGGCTCAAACCTGCCTCAAGGTCTTCAGTCTGTAAAGGTTTCGACCCTTGATTAAGAGGGGATGAAGAGGAGGAAGCGGTTTCTCCCCTTTGCTCCAGAGGACTTCTATCTGATCACATGAGCCACAAACATCATGTTAACTACTACCTTATCGTTGAGGTTAAATATTGCTCCTCTTACATGGGTTATATAAAAACTGCATATCTTCTGCATGCAGTTGTAGGATAAACATCAATTAGGCTCTTATCATTCTTTATCTAGCCGAGCAACATGATTGAAGGGTAATTAAGCAAATTGGTTAAGTTGACCAAAATTGTGAGAAACATGAAAAGGAATCTTGCTTCCCCACTGTCTTCTTCTATTGAACTAATGGAAAAAGAAACCAAAGAACACTAGATCTGAGTTCCGTTTTGGTGATTGCTAAGCATAACCATGAAAAAGTTGAAAAACCTTTTTGCTCAATAAGTTGAAAAACTTTTACACCTAAGCACAGAGTTTTCTTTTGGTGATTGCTGCACATAACCACGAATAAGTTGAAAAACTTTAAACACAGGAAACTCAGTATCTAGGTTGCTCAAAGTTTCACAAATATAGGATCAGTTAAATAAATCGATTGATTGATTCCGTCAATGCTCTTTCTCATCCAAATTATGCCCTTAAAATGTTATTTGAGCAATACTTGAATGTAACCTTACCAGGAAGAACAATAAACATTGTTAACATCTTATTCTCGTATTCTAATATAAGCCTGTTTATTCTAATTTATATATGGCTTTTGACTCACTGTAAATGTATGCTGCTGTTTGGCAGCACCATAGCTTTCTTTGACAATGCGGCCTGCAACAATTCTCGTACCACATGGTGGACCACTAGCACTTCGGGATGCTATGTTAAACCTGAAAGAATTAGGATACAGATAAAAAAGGCTAACAAAACATAAAATTTAGTAAAGCATAATTAGCCAATGAGTTGGAAAATAATTATTAGTCTTATAATTGTAAGTCATATGCATATTATAAAGCGCTGTCTAGATCAGAATTATATCAAGCGCTACATTGCCTTTTTTGTACAAAAGAATGATTCTAACACTTACATTTCGTAAACATTCTGCTCAAACATAACGACATCACCAGTGCACGCATCACCTGCACCAGATCCCTTTGATTCTCAGAACAAACCTATAAAGATAGTAGAAACAAATCTAGACCACCTTATGCATAAAAAAGTAAATTAAAAAAAAAAAAACTCATTAGCTGGTATAATATAGAAGGTAACAAACTGATATGGAGCGTTTTATTGATTTTGAAGATAATTCAAAAACTCTGATTTCAGTAAAGCATGAGCTAAAATATGTACCTTTACAGTTCAATACGAAGCTGGAGAGTGGATACTTCTTCTCCCCTCCACCATTTAAAATCCTAAAATAGAAAACAAAATAATTAAAAAGAAAAATTACGCAAGTCTACAAAATCATGATGCTACTAAAGAAAATGGAAATTACTCCAAATGCTCCTTTATGCGCTGCATGAGCATGTCCTTCTTTCCACTCAATCTAAGTCCATTTTTCCTCAGATAAACCTTACATTGATCTACTTTCAGCTTCTCTAGCTTCCCAGCTGCCAAGCATTGTAACAAGAAAATCACATTTCAAAAATAAACAACCAGAAAACTATTTAATTTAAGGGCAAAAAGAAATATGAAAAGCCTTCCTGATCATTCTTTTTTATTTCTCATTTCCTTTTAATGAGATCATAAGTACTAACCTTTTATAATCTTTTGAACGTACTCATAACTTTTATCATCAACCTCTGGAAAATTCATCTCCATTTCTTCTGGATCTTTCTTAATACTCAAATCAGAATCCTTAGCAACACTGTAAGTATAAACAAAAACCTATAAAAGTTAAAAACTTAAACACAACCCGTCATGCTAAATTAAGTATTAAAGAAACCCCATTAAGTACTATTACAAATGGGGATATGGGGACTTACCCTGCCCTTGATTTTTTCTTGATGGAAAAGTTCTGGAGCTTGGCACGAGTCTCCTCTTCAATGCTATAACTTGGATCAGTACCCGAATCATAATCCGGGTCCGATCCATGATTACTACTGTACTCTTCTTCTTCGAATCCTTCATTGTAATCTTTAGAGCTTTCTTGGTCAGAGTCAGATATTGCCATTGATGAGCCTGATACTTTGTTTCGATTTTGGGGTCAAGGCCTTCATAGAAAAAGAATTTGAAATTTTGAAGTGTGATGGACGTTGGGAAGTGGAGATGTTTTAAAATAGGTCAAATTACGAATTTAAATAATCTAAAAATATGGGATTTAATTTATTTATTATACTTAATATAAATTGAGTTTACTTAATTGACAAGCAAATAATACTTTCTGGAGCCGCTCTATCTTCCTCCATTATTTTCATGATATTTTGTAATGTTTTACTTTTGCTCTGCCATGTGTGGCTTTTATGCTCTTGAAATTGTAATTATGGTGCATTGTACTTAGATATTATCGGTGGCTTTGCTGCTCACCTATAAGGGTGGCATTGTGACTCTATACTGTTTTATCAATAATGTATAAAAACTCCACTTTGACTGAAAAAAAATATTAATAAATTTGATTTGGATGAATTAAATTTTAATGTGAATTTAGTTTAATTTACATCTAAATCTAAATTTACATAATTAAAATCAGATTATATCTTTTTTTTGAATTGTTTGATGTACCTGAACTGCCTGATCTAAAATTTTAGATAATAACATGATAAACATTCACACATATATTCATATTATAAAATTATTATTTAATATATCTCGTATCATTTATGAATAGTCAATAGTCTCAAACAAAATAATGTTAGAAATGGATCTATGGCGTCCTTCCACTTGAGGAATGAGTAGACTACAATGTTTTCATTCTTAGTAGCAACCTTGTTAAGACAAGGATTCCACTTATTTGATGCCTGATAAAAATTATTGGCACTGTCCATGCGTAGGACATTTGTTTCTTCTGGATGAGTACTAAAGCATTGAGAGGAGGTGATCATGTTTGGTTCTGACATGACTCCTGGTAATTTCCTTCACACTAGAACAACCAGAAAGGGACATAGCAAGTTCAAGCTCATCCTTAAGCATTTCAAGGACTCGTCTGACTCCGTATTCCCCCTTGGCTGCAAGTCCATAGATAACTGGCCTTCCAACCTACAACACACATAGCATAGTTAGAGCACATAGTGAACAGAAAAAAGGTCAATGCAGGAGAGAATGCAAGATGTGTAGTTCCACGATTTAAACTTGAAGGTGAATGTGACAGGAAAATGAGGAATGAACCCATATTGTAGCCTTGTCTCCTTAAACCCTCTTTAATTTATTAGCATAACCAATTGCAATGAGATGCTATTGCATAACCAGGTGGATACAGAAATGAAACATGGGAGTTGTTTCTCGTCTGAAATGATATATAGTTAGAGGTTTAAGAGCTTACTAGGACAGCTTGAGCACCAAGAGCCATTGCCTTGAAAATATCTGTTCCTCGCCGCACTCCTCCATCAAGGAAAACTGGAACTTTTCCATCAACAGCATGAACCACCTGCGACCTCATTGTCCACAAATATGTATGAAGTAAACAGAGAATTTTCCTTACTAATCCAGATTTTGTTGGGAAGTATCACCCTCAACTCATATTCTATAGCTGCATACTATACTGATAACAATGATATGTAAGGAGAGCACCTCTTCCAGAACAGATATCGTGGGAGGACTATAATCCAGCTGGCGAGCTCCGTGATTGGAGACAATAATCGCATCAACACCGACTTCCAGCGCCTTCATTGCTGTGAATGGTAGTATCAAACTTTCAAAAAGCTATTCATCAGCAGCCAAAGCCAGGAGAAAGTGTGAAGACAGGAATACATATGCATGAACAAAATAAAAAATAAGTTGAATAAAGTATAACCTGATTTCTAAAGTTAAAACTGATGCATTTGCTAAGCTCTTTGACTTTAGCTCATGTAAAAAAGCAGAATCTAAATGAATCTGCTGAAGGGCAAGGGCCTATATATATATATATAGCTGAATAACAGTGTGTTCAACTAGAGTCTCAAGACTTCAATGGGGATCCCAAACTAAAAAAGGCAGTGCCTCAGCCTTACCATCTTCTTGAGTGAGTACCCCTTTGATCAGAATTGGCAATTTTGTAATAGATTTCAACCATCCGATGTCCTGTAGAAATGACAATGTACTAGTTAAACCAGTAACAGCGCCGTAGTTCCAGAACAATTGTTCTCACTTCTCATATTCACCTCACTCTTGCCAGGCAACTATAATAATATTAAAGAGCCAAAATAATTGCCCATTAATATCTGTGAGGACCTTTAAGCAAAGTACTGAAACAAGCAGCGAGGGTTGGAAAAGTGTGGACGAAAGACCCACAGTAAAAAGACACTCTTTTACTCAAACCTAAGGTGAAGCTGATTATCTCTAAGCTGTTTGGCATTGCAATTCTTGGCCAAACAAATGCAATCTAAACATATTGAAACTAAGCCTAAATTATTTATCTATTAGTATCAGTACTTAATTATCCAGGTGATAATTAGCAATGGGAAAGAATGAAACAGGAAGGAGGGTGAAACAAGCCTGAGAGTAGAACTTCTGCAATAAATATCATAAAAACATATTACAAAATAACTTGGATGATCTGTCAATCCTTACCTCCCAACAAAAAGAAGGATCACGGGTCCAATTGGCCAGAGCATCTAGATTTGAACCTCCATCCTGCAAAATCTATTACATGTTATCTACATTTCATGATCAAAACCATCTAACAGGCTTAATAGATGTAGTCCAATCCCTTAATTTCAATTAATTTCCTTTGGTCATTTAAAAGAAAAAGGGACAGGTTATGTGCCACATAACTGTCGGACTGTAGAATTGACATTGTATTGGAGAAAAAGACAAGATAAAACCAAAGCAAAAGCAAAGACAGGATGTAGTCCTTTGAACAACTCTCACAAAAACAGTGTGGTTTATCCTGTAAGAGACAGTCCTACGTATTTGAAAATAACCATAAGCTCATTACTTCTCTGTTTTATGTTCTGCAGTCTGGACAGAAAGATGCATAGTGCGTTTAAAACATGGTTTTAGCTTAAGAAGCCAGATGCCCACACAACCCAGGAAAACTATTCTGATGCACATGCAGGATTGGGATTATTCTACTCACAGTGACAATTTTAGTTGATAATAGACCCTCAAGGTTCTTCAGTTCAGGCACAATGATCCTGCAGAGGTTTGTCAAAAGTAATGTTTCACATGAGATGCATAAGTCATAGCTTTCCTCATAAATTGTAAATCAGAAATAACATTACTTGTCATGGTATATAAACCACATCAGTGTATCATCTCTATAATACAAAGCATATTAATCCAAAAAATTAAAAGCAACTAGATCTTTAGTGCCTGGAAACACAATGAAAGAGAAAATGCTGATATTTCACTTGTTCTTAATGTCTGCCTCCCTGCGACCATGTCTTGGAGAATCACCGGTTAGGACAATAGCCTTATATCCATTATTTTCAGCTCTTTGCACCAGCTTAGCTGATATATCCCGCCTCTTATACACCTATTCAGAGGAAAACCAAATTAGGTTCCAAATCCTAGCAAAATGATACTTATGGGACAGAAGAAATTCCGGCTGCTAACTAAAGACAGCCTACATGGTAATCGTAAAAGAGCTCCAGGCAAGGACAAATACATATAACTGGAAGAAGTGAACAGCATTGCAGCAGGCAGCTACTTCCTCCAAAGTACAGGTAGATGAAATAGATAGAACCTGGAATGAGAATTTAAAGTGGAAACAGACATTAAAATCTAGGCACCTAAAAGTTCATATATATGTATATTGTTAATACCATTATCGTGTTACATGCAGATGCTGCTCTGGCGGTGGCAATCTCTCCTGGAAATAAAACAAACAGCTAGTCAATAAAAGTTAAAAAAAGTTTAAAAGAATTTGTTTTAGTGGACTCAGACCTGAAGGGTTTGCCAGCTTATGCCTAGCAGTTGGAGCAATCATAATTGGCATTGAGATATTGTAACCTAATACCGTAGTTGATAAATCAATGCTGCTCACATCCAGAAGAATTCTAGGCTGAATACTGAGAATTCACAGATAATAAGTTAAAATGACAAAACCTATATGCTCAGTCTTAGAGTCATTTAACCAAGTTAAGCCATTACGTGATTCTATGAAATGCTTCCTCATTCTCTTTTAAGGTATATTGATCCTCTGCTCCTCCAGCGAAGAAATCATAGTACATTTTTGGAAGGGCTTGCCTCGCTAATTCTTGAAATCCATTGACATTAACAGGTTCTGCTGCCATATCCTAGAAACATAGACAATGTTTTAATATTCTGCTACATCTAGCTCTAACTGCCACTGCAGATTCAGTAACAGACCAAAGCTTAAGTTCTGGAATAAATCTTAGAAGAGTTGTGACGTGCACACCTATGTTGCAAGAATAACTATGATAAGCAAATCCCCTTTTGAGGCTTCTGACAGTTTTGCTGTTAATGATATGAAATCATAAATGGTTATATCATGTAAAGGGCCCTCAAGCACATTAAAGATCATTTACATACCAACCATGAAAATTGGCAAAGGCACTCCAGAACTAATTAAAGAGAATTTGCAAATGATGTGTAATATTTTATTCATTGACAGATGGGAGTTGGGGAGCTGTGGCAAGATTCAGGTACAGACATGTAGACAGAAGCCGATGTGTATAGCAATATGATCTAATTATTCTTGGCAACGCTCAAATATCTGATTCGCAGGACGATATATAGCACGATGTATTAGGACAATTGCAGAGTGCTTGAATGCCATAAAAACTAGCGCATAGTGACTCATCAGAGTATGCGCTGAAGTTCAGAAGATAATCAAAGCAAGTGATCTTGCGAAAAACATACCTATGAGAGCAGAAAACCCCTCCAGAATTCTTATGTTATGTGAATGATAGAGCAGGTTCTGTGCAATAATTTCTAACTTTGAAGTGAATTCTGTTTATGCAAATCTGAAAACAAAATGTTTATGCGGAAAAAACAGATGCCTTCTTTAATTTTGCAACCTCTACCACCTTAAAAGGGGTAAATTTTCCTGTTTTCTAGTCAAACGAATTGGCTAGAATATCAAGGAATCTTTCATTGTTCAGTAGCCAGGCCATGTCCTCTTGTCTCGACTTATGGTGTCACCTTCTGTTTAATAGTTATATTAATATTAGTGATGGGCCATGGTTCTGAATTGGAAGTGAACGAAGAACTTAATACAATAAATCCTGGAAGCAGAGAAAAGTAATTAAATACATATCACTGTGTCACGGGGTGAGGAACGGAACTGATGTCACGGTCAAGAGTTCAGACAGCAGCCGAGCAGGCGAGCAGCACAGACTGCACATGCAAGCCAGGCAGTCCATCAGTTTAGTAGGCCAATAGGCCCGTCAAGAAGTCTGGCCCATGTATGAAGGGCGTAATGGTCCGCACACACCTTAGAGTTTGTTCGGATTTGAACTTTTGTATATACCATGTATATGTATGTAAATTTGAATACATTTGTTACCATTTGATTTAAATTTGAATAAATCTTTTTGAATTTAAATATTTATATCTTATATTCTAATCTTATCTAATAAACATCTCATCTACTCATTTATTATTATAACACACTTGAGAAATAAGAAGTTTTTTCATTTCTTTAAAGCTCTCTTCTTTTTTTTTGGCTTTTACTTTTGTGGGTTTTGAAGTTTAATCAAAGCTCAATTTTCAAAATTTCACTGCATAAAATTATCAAATATTTACGAGACAAATCCCATGAGTGCAATCTATTGAGTGCAATAGATATTATATTAAATCCATTATAGTATTTCTAATTAACTGTTTCTCCAAGGTCATTTGACCTACTTTAAATGCTTTTAACTTTTAACTTTGAGTTGATTTCAATGAAGAATTTAAGATCAATTATTTGAAGTATTTTTGTTATACTATAATATAAACATTTGATTTAGTAAAAATTATTACAAAATTTATAAATTTTGAAAGTCAAATTTGAAAATTGTCACCGTAATACACAAAATGGTTTAAATATTTAAAAGACCACCCAAGTATAGAACAAAAAGGTAAACAAAATGTGGGGTTTTGGCAATTCAAAATTGAATTGTTACAATTGTTAAAATAGGTGTTTAATCAACTTCAAAAATTAATCTCTCTAATTACTCAATCAAATGAATTGTTATTAAAACCATTAAGAAAGTCCCTTCAAGACCCTGCCGTCAATGCTTACAATGTCATGAAAAAGTCATAGGAGCGGCACCTATATTATTGGAAAGTCAAAAAAATTTGAAATAAACATAATGTTTTTGTGTAAAATTGTACAAAATACAAGAATTTTATAAAATTAAAACATAATCTTATTTCAAATTTTCAATTAAAGAAAAAAATTTTCTTAGTTTTCAACCTCTATTTCACTCTTAGGAAAATTGTTTTCTCAATTTCCAACAACAATAATTATAATAAATCATATGGATATGAAAAATTTATTTACATAAATCTTAATTCCCATGTTGCTAGCCAAAGTGAGCAATGGCAATGAAAGAAAGGAAAGGAAAATAAAATTCAACACCAAAGAGAAGATGGAAAGAAATTAAATTGGTTAGAATGTGATCGAGGATAATGTTGAAGTTAGTGTTTCTGTATTATTTATTTCAACTTAGGGTCCGTAAAACATTTTACGGGTCAACAAAAACAAAAAAATACCCATTAATTACGTAAAATGTCTTGCACCCTTAAAAAGCGTAAGACATTTTCTAGAGGATAAAAAAACATTATTGTACTAAATCTAGCTATATAGGATAGATGAAAATTAATATTTAACTTAAAATATTTAAAAAATTAAAAATATTAATATTTAACTGAAAAATGTTAACTTAAAATATTACTATTTAAATTATTCAATATTATTATAATTAACAAAATGGTTTTTAATGAAATCATTCAATGCAATTAAAATTTTTAGTTATAAATTCAATAAATCTTACTAATAATTACAATAGAAAGTATTTCAATGATCGTATTTGATTAATACACATTTATAAATATAGATTTTAGATGTATTATACAATAAATGAACATTGATATTTTTATAATATTATGATAAAAAATGAGGAGATGGAAAATTTTTTGAAATTTAGAGTTTACTATATATGGTTAAATGCTTCAAAAAATATTCTTATTTATTTTATCTATTTTCATTCTTATTTTTAATTTTGATCCTAAATTAGTGAAAATCAAATGAGACCATTGTTTCGTAATAACTCTTATTTATCATTTTAACATCAAACTAGAAGGATTTAAATTAATGCTTGGTCAGAACAAGGTTTATAAGTTGCATAAAGCCTTGTATGGCTTGAAGCAGGCACCTCGCTCTGGATATAGCAGAATCAATGCTCATTTGACACAACAAGGCTTTGTAAAATGCATGAATGAAGCTACATTATACACACTCAAAAGTCAGGAGATAATGTGGTGTTGATTGTGTCCTTATATGTGGACGAGCTGCTAGTTACTTGAAGGAATGAAGAAGCACTCTGTAAATTCGAACTCGAAATGCAAAAAGAGTTTGACATGACTGATTTAGGTCCCATAAGGTATTTCCTTGGTTTGGAAATTCATCAACTTAAGAATGGCATCTGGTTATCTCAAAAGAGTTATATCTCTGAGGTACTCAAAAGATTTCACATGGACAGCTTCAAACCTGTGACTACACCTCAAGTTGCAAATGTTAAATTCTCTGCTAGTAGTGGGAAGAGACTTGAAGATCCTTCCATTTATAGGAAGTTGATTGGCTGTCTTCTTTATATATGCTCCTCTCGACCTGATATAATGTACTGAGTAAGTTTTTTGTCTTGATTCATGCAAGATCCAACAGATTCTCATTTTGTTGTTGGCAAAAGAATGCTGAGATTTCTCAAAGGGACTTTAGAGCTTGGAGTTCTCTTCATTCAAATGGATAACATCAAGCTCATTGGCTATTCAGTTAGTGATTTTGCTGGAAATATTGATGATACTAAAAGCACTTCTGGATATGTCTTTACTCTTGGCAATTGAGCATTTTCATGGAACTCTCACAAGCAATCTGTTGTAGCCCAATCTGCTGTTGAGGCTGAATATATAGCCTCTGCTGCAGCATCAAATTAGGCTATATGATTAAGGAAAATGTTTGCTGACTTGCAGTTCCATCAAATCAAGGAAATGATTTATTTGTTGATAATAAATCAGCCATAGTTATTACCAAAAATCCAGTTTGGCATGGCAAAACCAAACACATCAATGTAAAGTATCACTCCATCAAAGATGCCGAAAAGAAAAGGGAAATATGTGATCAGCATTGTCCTTCAGAATTGCAGCTGGCAGATATCATGACCAAAGCCTTGTCAAAGGCGAGGTTTGAAACACCCAGAGACAAGCTAAACGTTTGCAATGCAAGTGTTAAGAAGGACAGTTGAGAACAACACTTGCACTTGTATGGTATCTTGTAAGGCATTTAAGTTAAGAGCCTTCTACAATATATCCTCATGTATATTTGCATGATGTTCACTACGTGTCTTCCTTCTTAATCTTGTTTGCTTCGTTGTACTGGTATTTTGAGGATATGCTAGCTGTTTCCCTCAAGACATACATGTAGTCTTGCATGTGTTAAGACAACTTTAAGCTAAACACTTGTTTGAGATATGCTTACAAGTGTAAGCTTTGTCTGCTATGTATATAAATTTGTAATTAAGAATAATGCAATACATGAAAGAGAAAACGCTCGCAATTTTCCTCCTTCTACTACTATTATCTTAAAGCCGCTGTTTTGTATGCTTAAAACAGAGGCTGTTACAGAAGCCTTGGTGAATGCCTTGATTTTACCAACAGTACATGCATCATTTGCCGTTGGATTAGCATTGGAAAATTCTTTGCCTTGATAGCACTGCCGAGTGGAGTGCCAATGTTTCTCACAGATTTGGTAGAAAATATGCGGTTGATTAAAACACTGGCTTGTAGAGAAGACACCGGATTTTTTGATAACCACCATGATGTTGAAAAGATCGCCCACGATTTGGAATGGACTTAAAGTGATGAGTGTTGTTGTTTGTCTTGGTGAAGTTTGTTGTGGCAATATAAAGGAATCACCTCTAGATTCCTGTTGCTCAAACTCTATCAACTTGTTATGCAATTCTTCAAACGCAATGGAAGTTTCAGGTGCACGAATTGCTGCTGCAAGCTCTTTACATGTAGAATGTAGTATCAATGCCACTTAGAATATGAAGAACCAAATCATCTTCTTCAATAGCAGCACCAACTAAAACAAGTTCATCAACAATGCCCTTCATGATTTGAAGATACTTTGCAACCAAACGACCATCCCTTTTGGTATTGGTAAGAGCATTTTTTATCAGTCTGGTTTTACCTGCATATCCAAACTAGTATATGAGTATTTGGTTCAATAATAAATGTATGTAGTCTCTATTCAAAGAGTTAATTCGAATTTCCTTTTTCAAAAAGTTGGGTTCATATCCCATTTAATCGAATCCAAAAATGAAAATCCAAACCTTGAATTTTTTTGTATCCCCAAGAGAGAGTGCATTATGCATGAACACTGCACTTTCATTGTAAATCTGTTGGGTGTTACTGACTTGATATATGACAAGTTGGATGTATAGGTTTTTTCCTTTGCCCTTTTTTGGCAAAAACATGCCTTTTTTCAGGACTCCAAACTTTGTGAAATATGACGAATTTTAACATTTTAGAAATTACTACTAATTAATAAAGAAGTCTGTTATGCTATGTCCAATGAAAACTTTTTTAACTGCATTCCCCTTTACGTAATGGATACTTAGATTTCATGCATTTTGCATTTATATTTTTTATAATTACTCTCTGTCTGACGAAACAGGTTATATAGTCGCAGCATTTTGAATACTCTTCCATCCGTTTGTCTTTCCTTTGATCTTCAATTCTTGTTCATAGGTTGATTCTCAGCTCTCCAATAGCAACTCCGAACTCTCTCTATCATTGTCTGCGACTGTGGGGGCTTCAGGCCTTCTCATTCCATTCCTAGGTCGTTTCTGGGTTATCATCAACTTCTATATTTGGTTTAGCTGCTGGTTCTGATCTGCTTGTTGCGTGAACCATTCATTGATTTCTTCCATGGCTGCTTCTATCCTTGCCTCTCCGCTTTGTACATGGCTTGTTGCTAGTTATACGCCTAGGCCTAACAAGAAGAACCACCCTGTAAGATCTCCTATGTTTCAACCTCCAAAGAGACAGAACCAGGGGCTCACTCCCAAGAAGCTTTCTCCAGAAAGCTGCGACAGAGGTAACTAATGACAGTTGCTTTCTTTTTAATTGATTTTACTGCAGGCATATATGTATAGCTTCTAACTGTGACTACTTTGTTATGCTGTCAGGTGAAACAATGGCTATTTCTGTACAACCTGCAAACAAACTGACAACAGAGGAAAAGCCTCCAGGGCAGAAGCGACGGGTTGTTGTGACAGGGATTGGAATTGTAACTGCGCTTGGTCATGATCCGGATATATTTTATAGCAATCTTCTTCAAGGTAGTAGTGGAGTAAGTGAGATTGAAAATTTTGACTCTTCTCAGCTTCCAACGGTATGACCTTTTAGTCTAAATGACCTATAAATATCTATAGTAGCAACTTAATTTGCTGAATATTGATAATTAGTCTAGCTCGTGTTAACAGAATATTGGTGGAGAGATCAAGTATTTCTCGGCAGATAGTTGGGTCTCATCAAAGCTTGCAAAGAGGGCAGACAAATTTATGCTTTACCTTCTCACTGCTGGCAAGAAGGCTCTGGCAGACGGGGGGATTACAAATGAAGTTAATAGGGAGCTTAATAGAAGTAGATGTGGAATCATAATTGGCTCTGGACTGGGAGGTTTGAGGGTAAATAAATCTTTTTTTCCCCACAAAAGTGTGATAATTTTGTATCATAAAACTTACCAAAAACCTTTTTCTTCGTAATCATTGAATAGATAGAGAATAATGTTGAGCCATTAATCATGAGATCCCCTTCGATAAAATAAATTGTTCAAAGACTAAAATCGAGGATGACGTATAAAATTTATTTTTTTTATGAAAAATAGAATTTCATTGATGTCAGGAGTAACTCTTCCTACTGATAACATAGAGAGGATTTGAAGTCTTTATACTTGTTCATGTAAGGCATAGACTTAAAAACCTCAACATTGCATATACAATAATCTAACATAGCAGTGCCAACCAACACAATCAACAAAACCCCATGCCCATAATGTTTACAATTTAGCCAAACAATACAACGGGGCACACAATTCAATCTAACCACAACCTAAAATGTTGGCGAGTATGGAATTCATTGCACATTGCATTATTACTTATACAAGAAATCAATTACAGCACTAGCATCAACCTTTCTTCCATTACTCATGTTTCTAACGGTATTGGGGGCCGATTTCAAACAGATTTTCCACGAATGGATTGAAACGATGATGACTTCATCAAAGATGCCAAATCCTTTCAGTCTACCTCTGACAGCAAACAACATGGGTTCCGCAACACTAGCAATGGATTTGGTATAGCACTAGACAAATCTCCTTGTGGTAGACTAGAGTTACTCTGACGTTAAAAGCAGCATGAGTAGATGCAACCTTCTAGCCACTTACAAGATGCCAAATTACAGGGTTGGATGGGTCCAAACTACGTAATCTCTGCAGCTTGTGCAACAAGTAACAATTGTATACTTAGTGCGGCTGGTCATATTATCGAGGGAGAGACAGTGAGTAGCTCACTTCCATCTCTTGTGGGCATTAGCTGGAATTTTCTCATATATATTATACATTGATATTGAGATGAAGAAAAGCCTTGTTTTTGTCAATAATTTTTCTACAAGACTTGTAATACCAGGCCAAACATCTTAAGGTAGTGCTGTATCTAATTTAAGATGATTTGCAGGATATAATGCTTTGTGGTGGTTCTGATGCAGGACTTCATCCAATAGGTAGCCAAAGCCTTCTATACCCTAGATTTACCAATTGAGTTTTAGTTCATGGATTGCCAATTTTCTTTGATTATTAATTTTGAGTTGCAGGGTTGGGAGGTATAGCATCATGCAGAGTTCTCTCACGGAGGAATTGTGATCCGACCAAAGCTTCACGCCCTTGGGACACTGTAAAAGCTTCCAACATCAAACTTTCTAGTTTCTGCTTCCTGCATAACATTTGGATTTCGTAAACTACTTCTCTTAAACTCTAGTATGCTTCTTGAACACATTTGTTAATGGGGACGCTAGATTTACCCTTTGTTCAGGACCGTGATGGAATTGTCGTTGGAGATGGAGCTGGGGTTTTGCTTATGGAGGAGTTAGAACATGCCAAGGTACACTTGAGTGTATCCTTCCAAAAATACATCTCATTTTTCATAATCATCCCAATATTTAACTTTTAAATTTTTCCACACCCATATTTGTTTCATATGTCGTTCTTGATATGGCAGCAAAGAGGAGCAAAAGTTTATGCGGAATTTCTGGGCGGAAGCTTTGGTGCCGACGCGTATCACTTGACTCAGCCCGATCCTAATGGTAACCAAACAAACATTTTCAACTCCTTGCTGTAGAAATGCTGTTTAAAATCATAGCTTCCTTTCTGTTCTAATATTTCTCCTTTTTCTCCTGAATCATCTGGTAAATTTAAGTACCCATATTTTCAGATTCTCATAGTCTTGTACCTATATTTCGTCTGCTTTCAACCTTTTTTTTTTTTTCTTTTTTATGTATTTTTTCTGTTAAAAGCACTTATGATAGTTTGTTCTTTTGGCCTTCCAACACCAGGGAACGGAATGGTTCTTTGTCTAGAGAAAGCATTGGCTGATGCTGGAGTGGCCAGAGAAGATGTAAATTACATAAATGCACATGCTGCATCTACACAAATTGGTGATCTCAGAGAATTCCGAGCGTTATTCCGTTGTTTTGGCAACAATCCTGAGGTCAAAATTAAATACTACATACAATTCCGTTGTCAGGCACACAATACTAAATCTTGATCCTTGAGTCCTCATTATTACTGTATGCACTCTTCCATTGATCTGCAGCTAAGAATTAACTCTACCAAGTCCATGACTGGCCACCTGCTTGGAGCTACGGGTGCTGTGGAAGCTATTGCAGCAATTAAGGTTATCCATCGGCCACTGAAATTGTATCACGTTGGACTTAAATCTCATGCTTAATGCTTTTTGGGAATCAAAAACCACAAAAAAGTGGCTCTACCGCTACGGTTAGATTCTAATTTGGGTTTTCCTTCTCAAATGTAGGCAATACAAACAGGGTGGATCCATCCAAACATCAATCTCGACAATCCTGACAAAGGCGTGGTATGAACTATGAACTATAACATTTTATCTTCTTAAAGTTTTTTTGGACATTGGCAACTAGGAGATAACTCCCTGGAGGCTAGAAGTGCATGAGCCTCTGTGGTAAATTAAGCCACGGAGCCCAAACTAGTGGCTCAGCACCTTATATTATCCAAAACCTGAACAAGTTTATACGAACTGAAAGTTTAAAATGTGCTATTTCAGGACATAAATCTTCTTGTTGGCCCAACGAAGGAACGATTAGATGTTAAGGTAGCACTGTCCAACTCCTTTGCCCTCGGTGGACTGAACTCATCTATCTTGTTTGCGCCTTACAAATGAATCGAAAGCAACACAGCCGACAAAGCCGTTGAGCGTTATTGTTTGGCAAAGAGCCACCCGACCACCACACAAACTCAGCTGCTGTCACCTTATTTATGAAATGCCTACTCGACCAAATATTAAACAAGGGAAAAGGTTCATGTTAGATTAATCGATCTACTGATGAGAAGCCACACTATTTCTCATAATTGATATTATCCTCAGTACATCTTTGCGAGCACAAGCAGAGAGAATTACATCAAGTTTATAACTGAAAAATATAAATAAAGAAATGGAATACAATTTCTGCTGGAACAGGGATGGAAGTGAGGCAAAATAAATCATGATGCTAACATGGTTATATCATAGAATAAGAACTACTTTTGATGTATCTTACTAGATCCTCTTCGTAGATCTTGCCTCCTTTTTGCCATGGATTAAGAGTAATTAAAAGCTAGTAAATCCATCAAACAAAATGGCAATGATGTTCTAGTACTTAAAATAAATACGACAGGAAGATTTTGAGTAGTTTACTATTCGCTATCGTGTTCCAGCTTTTACATGTAGAAAGGAATAGTTTTGTCTTTGAACATATGCTCTTAAAAGAGGGTCTCTCCTTCACAATTCCACATTGCAAACTTGTCCCTATGCTTCGCCGAATTGTGTGATGAACAAAAACCAGAATTTACTCCAATTTTTGGTCTCTGGAGTGTGGACAACAAGCTATCCACAGCAACGCAGAGAAACCCAAGAAATTCCATGATGAGTTCTTACAACTATGAAGCACAGTTGAATCACCATAGCTTTGCTTTCACCCAGAAGAGGAGGAAAACAACTCCTAACACAACAGCAACAGGAGCCCACTTCCGAATTAAAGCCTACAGTCAAATTGATAAAACAAATAAAGAAGTTTCAAACTTTAGTATTGCTGACAACCATGATGTCTAAAATTAATCAAGAAAATTGCAAAAATAATCCAGCGAGAAGCACATGGAAAACTGACTTAAGCTCTTGCAAAAGAGACCTTCATTTGAAATAAAAAAGAAATCAAGATTCAGTAGAAGGAAACTTAAGCAACAAACTTAAACCATCTCTCATGCGCGGTACTTAAGGCAACTTCGCTCAAACTGTACTACACAAATCATATAAATGAAAGCTTCCTCAGGTTCTTTGCACTGATTTTCTTTTAAGGCGGGATGCATTCAATCTTCATTATAAAGTTTAATAAAGAAACACTTCATGTAACTACTTCATGCTAGTTTTCATGCTCAGGGAGTCATTGTGACACTGATCAAGCATATTATATCAGTCACCAATGTTTTCCACCAAGAACATCATATCTTAGCAGCACAGGTTTAGTAATGTCAACAAAAATGTCAAAAAAACGAGGGCGGAAGAGAGATAGAGAGAGAGAGAAATAAATGCCCCAAATAACAAATCTAGATAAGCATATTTCTCAATGACCAGAAAAAACTAACCTGTCGATTTAAATCTCTTGCCTTGTCAGCATAGATGCGAGATTCTGATGTCAAACGACTGGACATTTGACTGACCTCTGTATTATCCGCAAAAAAGTGAAATGCACACTTGGTTAGTCAAAACAATAATACAATCTATCAGCCAGTAAGAGAGATAGAGAGAGAGAGAGAGTGAGAGGGGAAGAGAGAAGATTGAATATTAAACCATCAGGAAAGAAAAATACATGATTAGGTGAGTACGATTTAAGGGCAAAGCTTAAAAGTAAACTAAGGCAGCAACAAGGTGTAACCACAATCAACTTCACAGTTGTAAACATGCCAATTGCAAGTGGAGAAAAACATGATTTGGTGAGTTCAATTTAAGGGCAAAACTTAGAAGCACACTAAGGTGGCAACAATGTGCAACCATAATCAACTTTGCGCTTGTAAACGTGCCAATTGCAAGTGGAGAAGTAAATACTAGAAATCAAATTCTTTAAATGTTAATTGGCACAATGTGAACCAATATACAACACTCTAGAAACACTCAATAAGAAGCGAAGACAAGTAAAGCAAGCTTTAATATGATTAATGCAAATCGAAATTTTATGAACAGCTAAATCTTACCGTCAAAGGAACAAGAGTTAAAAAACATGCAAATGCACTCAAGACAATAAAGATTGAATTTTCTTTCAAAGACAAATATACATACATGTGTGTGTGTGTGTGTGTGTGTATTCCATGTTCCAACATGTAATTACCAAATTGAGGGTAATTTAAAAGTTACAAGTGGGCCAGAACCAGATATAGAAGCAGCAGGCTGATATCCTACAAGGTTTTTGTCCACCTTTTAACCAGTATATGCATACAAATAGATGCATTAAAATTATAAAAGCATAACTAGATCATGATTGTAAAATTCAGATATATCATGGTGCATGGGTTCAAACAAAATGCAATTAATTATTAAATTAAATGTTGAAATAATGGCCTAAAGTAATTCTGAAAGGAAAAGGATATCTTACGGTCCAACTTTTCACCAACACCAAGAACGTCTTGTACATTGCGAGTCATTATTTGGTGAACTTCATAGAGTTCATCATTCAACTTTGCAATATTCCGTTGAGTACGGGTGTCCTGGTACAATTTTTTTGTCTTCTGTATGAATGTATCTTCGAGACAAGAAAAGATAAAATCAAGCCTAGTAAGAGAAGCAGAATAAAACAAAGTTGAAGAAAAACTAGCTGCATCAAAAGCCAAATAATATAGAAAAGGAACCTACCAAATTTAATAAAGGCATAAGGCCTGGCAGCTGTCTCAATATGAGCTCCATTAACACGCTCAAATTCATTCCTGAGGTCTTCCAGATATTGAAAGGCAAGTTTCTTAGGATAAGCACGGTCACACATTGTCAAGTAACAAACACGTCCTTCAATGATATAGCTATGAACTTAGGTCAAGGTAACAGTACAAGTCAGATGCACTTGCAAATAATACCAAAGCCATACAACAAACTTATTCAGCAATAAAACGTAATATGTAAACAAATTATACACACATTATAGAGAAAGAGAGAGATACATAGTTATTCAAATTCAAGAAGAAGCAAGAACCATCCTGCAAGTATAAACTTAGTCCCTTTTGCATCATATAAACTGCACAAGGGAGCTCAAATTTATCTGGATCCATGTTTATGAACATATTCAGAAAAAGGAAAGCTGTCAGCTTCGTCACGAGTGATGAAAACTGATGAATCATAATATCCAAGTTAATATGTTCTCCTGATTTTACAGACCATTTGTTATGCATACTGAATGAAGAAGTGCCAGTTAATAGAAGCCAACACTACTTGGAAGTAATGTAATATTCAATCCATGATCAGAAACCCATCTGATCTCGGAGAGACTGAGTGTGAGCACATCTCATGCACAGACCACTACTCTGCATAATATCTCTTTCCCAAAGAAGAAAATATAAACATATTTCATAACTCAAGAAATATCGGCATCTAGTAGAGACACCAGAATAAGGATACTGAAACACATATGGGCCAGTTTCAATCGACATCCTTGAAGCCTCATTCTGGCCTTTGGAGAGATTCTTAAACAAAGCCTTGACTTGCTGTTTGTACATTTCAGCATCTTTGAGATCACGACCATCATCCAGTCCCTCCGCCAGAGGAAGACCGTCAGTAACACGAGCAATCATTGTCATCTTCACCATCTTTACTCCCTATTTCTCAGCTACACAAAATCCCTTCAAACTGAACTAGAAGCAAAATCAACACCCTGATTAGGCATTGAAAAGAAAAACTCAATTTAATTCACAACAAGCTATCCCGATCTCATACCGTATATTTAACTAATAAAAGAAAAAAGATGCCGCAAATACCAATTGATTAGATTTCGATAATTTGGTTCTCAAAACTTAGTGTTGCTACTTGCCATCAGAATAATGAGAATACAGCACTTTACCATTAAAATTAACAAAAAAAAACACACATAACTTGGTTCTTATATTACTTAATTCTATAATTCTAAAATTCACTAAACTCTCATCATTGATCCAATACAAGATCGACCCAATTCTTCTTTTCCAATCCAATGGTCATTAATGTAACCAAAGAGAACCCAACCAATCACGATCTAACAACAAAATGGATTATTTTCTGGGATTCCAAAAAGACCCAGAAATTCAATTGAGGGAAATCTCTCTTATCCTGAAGAATTTCCACAACATTGCAAAGCACGAGCACGATTTCTTTCAAATAATTACAAGCACATTTACAAATTAATAAGCAATCAAAACTCTTGATTTTACAGAAGAAGTACCTGGTTATAGAATGTGGGTCTTTGGATTTTTTCTTCAATTCAACGATCTGTGGAAGGGGAAAGGACCGATGGTCCGACAAGACTTAGGCGGTTGAAATAAGGGGAAAAGGGAAAGGGAACGTTCAAAAATAGGGGTTTTATTATAAGAAAGAAAATAGAAAAAAGAAATGATGGCTGCGATTTTGGTTTTCTTTCTTTCTTTTCTTTTCTTTTCTTTTTTTTTTTTTTTGAGCTACGATTTTCAGAGCGTCGTGTTATTCGGGGATTGTACCTTTGAGATTGCGGTACGAAGTTTCAAAGGTACAACGCGGCTCGGTTGTTTGGAGTTTGTATAGTTTTATATTAATTTTTTCAAAAAGGGCAAATTTATTTATCTAATTAAATTGACTCTTATTGTTTGAGTTGAGTTTGGAAAACGGTTTGTTCTTTCTTTTAGTTACATGGGAACACATACTAGTATTAGCCTAATAGCTTCTAAAATATATAATTTTTTTAGACATACTAAAATTCATTTACCTCTTATATTACAAAATTAGATCTCAATTTTTTACTCTTAGATGCAATGAAAAAGGTGGAGCAGGCCGGCGTAAAGGGCATAATACCCCACGTGAACAATTTATTTTTAATGATTGCAAATAGGAAAGTAGTTTAATCACTAATGTAAAAACATTTAACTAACTTTGCCATTTTAATTAGAATTTGATCAACTTAATTGAAAATGATTTTAAGATACATTTCAAGGCTGACTTCCCATTCTCTAATTACAACAAATAGGTTAATAATAATAAGATTCATTTGTAAGGTTCACAATAATTAAGATAATTTTTAAATATATAAACAACGAATAAGATTGTTGAATGATAAAGCAGCTTGTCTAATTTTAATTTAGGATTCAATATTAGCTTTCCCATTATATTATTATTATTATCTTTCATATACTCGATTACTTGTAATTCTAAAGGCCAAGGATTAATTTGAATTCTAAGTATATATACCATGACAAAAACATTGCATAAAGATAGAATAAATAATGGTAAAAGGAGTTTTTAAATTCTAACATAAGCTTTGCAATTTGTGTAGTTGGAAAAATATTTTTCTTTAACATTGACTTTTTGACTTTTCCTTTGAGAAAAGGAAAAGACACCGCACTTGCACTTTAATTTTTCTCTCAGTAAATATACAAGACATCCATTTTTCGTTGG
Organism: Theobroma umbraticum; assembly: GCF_002168275.2. Lineage (NCBI taxonomy): Eukaryota > Viridiplantae > Streptophyta > Magnoliopsida > Malvales > Malvaceae > Theobroma > Theobroma umbraticum. The sequence continues at coordinate 5,073,049 of NW_018397267.1, read as the reverse complement.
TAATTTTGAAAAGTATAACGTTCAAATGTAATGTATTAATTGATATAATTGTATTTCAGTATTTAATTTATAAGTTAGTGTATAATTTCTTTACTTTAAGAAAAAGTTTAAATCTCTCTTCTCTCAATTCTAAAAATATATATATATATATACAATGTATTAATTTTGATAAATTTAAATGTTTATTTTTAATTATTATTAAATATAAAAAATTTTATCAATATTTGAATATTTAACTTAATAATTGTTTTCAAAAGACTTGATTTGAATATCTCTTCTCTAAATAAAAAAAATTTTAATTTAATAATTGATGTTATATTTTAAAAACCTTTTAAATTATTTTTAAAAAATTAAAATAATTTTTTATTTTTATTATATTTAATTAAATTTTTATATTTTATTTTAAATTAAATAAATTTTTATAATTAATAATTAAGTATCTGATCGTCATTTTTATATTCATATGATATTGATGTAAAAATTAAAAATATTATACGATAATACTATCATGTTAGATATGTATATATTAAAATATATTAATATGGCATGTCAATTTTATATAATACAAAAAAATATAATTTTGATTAATATGGTAGAGTAATTGTTAATTTTAAAGATTTAATTTAAAATAAAAATAAAAAAATTAATAAAAAGTAAAAAAAATTTGGAATTTTTTTTATAGTTCACAAATTTTTTAAATAATATTCCAAAATAATTTATATTGTATACACTAAAAAAAAAACTTAGACAAAGTTAATTAACTTTGAAAATTAGACATCTAATTTGTAACACGCTAAAGAAAAGTGTTGGGAATCAATATCTTGAGAGGGGAACTAAAGAGAAGTGTGCATCGAAAGTTGTAAATCTTGGAGAACTAAAAGGTCAAAAACTCAGAAGTCTTTTAACTTTCCTTTTCTTGGCCTTAAAAATCTCTTCTCCAGTTCTGCTGCTTGTCCTCGTCCTCACTCTAATAAAAAAATTACTACTTAAAATTAAAAGGAAAAAAATTCACATAAATCCACCCGATAAATTTCCGTCCATTATCCTAACCTTTCCTCCCTGTTTGATCCGCCGGCAACCATGAATCGCGGCCGCGGTCGAAGTACCAATGGCTATTCAGGTCGCGGAGGCCGATCCTGGCGTCGCGGAGGTTATTTTGATCACGGTCGCAGCCCCGTAATTTTCCGTCTCTGATTTTACCATTAACCGTTTACCATTTGTTCATTTTTACGTTGTTTTCGTTATTATTATTTGAAGGGTTTAGTTCTTGGAAATATTTGAAAGGCGCTTCGATGACTTATTTGGGAGAATCTTTATTTACATATATTCAATTTATTATGATTGCCGTTAATTATCACGTTATCTTTTTTCTTCTTTAAGAAAATATATAATTTGATTGACGTTTATTATTGACTAAACATTATTTCTCAATGTACAATTTTGGCTAATTATAAGGTTTGCTGATAATAAAACCCTTTGGATTGACTAAGAAATCCTGCATTATGATTTTTATGGACGTTCCAAATTTCTTACTATATTTTCTGGTGCTAATGTATGCCTATGAGGTTAGAAGTGTTCAATAAGATTATTTTTTTTTCTCAATGTTTATTATTTTACGAACTCCAGGTCGGAGCTGAAAGGCATTCTGGGGAAGATTCTTGTTACTATCAGGAAGATGGAATGTCCCAAAGCCGAGGTAGACATTTGCAGAAGACGTCTCCGGCCAGTGGGTCAAGTTATTCTAAGCATGACAATGCCCCTGTTTTCGGATATAAGCCAAAAAAGCCTTTTCCTGATGACACCGGACTAAAATGGCAAAATGATCCTCCTGAAGCCAGTGACACTTCAAGTGCAGTCCTTAAGGATGATTTTCCCTCATTGTCTTGTCAATTGGGTTCTGAGGGCTCACAGCCTTATGAGGGAAGAACACAGGTTGAACCATTACCAGTTGAGGAGACAGAGAGTTGTGCATCTCTACTGCATCATGATTTCTCTCGCAGGGTGAACTTCTCCTGCTTGCAAGACGAGTCTGAACCATCTGAATCATACCGAAAAATGAGTCCCCAAAATAGTGCAGGTTTTGGTGATTCTGTTCACACTGAGTGCCAGGTTGTGGTCGAGCCTTTTGATATATGCCTGTCCAAAGCTGGAACACCTGTCATGCTGAAACCATCTTTGCTTGTAAAGAATAGAGAAAAGAGGAATGAAATCAAACGATCAATGGAAGGCCAAAATGGAATTGTTTTGAGATCTGGGATGGTGCTTCTAAAGAAATATCTGTCTTTAAGTGATCAGGTGAGGGCCATGAGGCTTGCTAATCGCTGTATGTCAATTTTTTTGCATATGTACTTCTGAATGATTTTCTTGCTAATTGCTATATTTCCGGGTTCAGTCATAATTCGTAAACAACATGTATTCGACTCTGTTAATTTACTTTACACCCTCATATGCATCTAGGTTAAAATTGTAAAGGCTTGCCGAGAGCTTGGCTTTGGTTCTGGAGGTTTCTACCAACCAGGTTACCGTGATGGGGCAAAACTGCAATTGAAAATGATGTGCCTCGGTAAAAATTGGGACCCAGAGACAGGTAATTATGGAGATCTTCGACCAAATGACTGTGCTGTTCCCCCACGTATTCCTCATGAATTCTATCTATTGGTTGAAAAGGCAATAAAAGATTCACACGCCCTTCTACAACAAAAGGCTATAGCAAGCCACGTAGAAAACATTCTCCCATGGATGTCACCAAATATATGTATTGTGAATTTCTACTCAGCAAGTGGTCGACTTGGTCTCCATCAGGTCCAAACTTTAAACCTGTTCTCATCGTTGCTCTACATGTGACATGATAGAAAGTCCTTTTCTTTGCAATTCTTCCCTTTATGTTGTTGCAATGGATTTTATTCAACATTTTTTGCCAACCTGTATCCAACTCATTCAGTTTTAATGAAATCAAAATAACTTTTCTTCTGTTTGGCCAAACATTGGTCTGCATTTGTCATTTTGAACACAAGCTTGATGATCAAAGAATGGATATCTGACTCAATGTATTGCATGATCTTGTGTGGAGCATCGGGAAAAGGGAGCAGGCATGTGAAATCAAGCCATTATATGATGATACCTTCATCCTTTCTTTCCCCATTTTCCTATAGAATGGGATTAATTTAATTTTAGCCCTATTTGGCTACTATCCATACCATTGAAACTTAGATTGTGTTGTTTGCAGGATCGAGATGAAAGTCTAGAAAGTCTACATAAAAGATTACCTGTGGTATCCTTTTCCATAGGAGATTCAGCTGAATTTTTATATGGTGACCAAAGGGATGTGGACAAAGCAGAAAAGGTTGAACTTGAATCTGGGGATGTGCTGATATTTGGTGGGAACTCTAGACACATCTTTCATGGTGTGACTGCTATTAAGCAAAACACTGCACCTAGGGCTCTCATGGACGAAACAAATCTCCGTCCAGGGCGTCTAAATCTGACTTTCAGAGAGTATTAGAATCCTGTATAGACATTTGGAGCTGGTTTTATCGATATGGCTTTTCCCCCTGATTTCAATGTGAAGCTGGATAAATACTATGGATTGCACGTGCAGTAGTATTACATAGTTCTGTAAGATATGGGCTTTATGTGAGTGATTCTTTTAATCTAAAGAGAAGATAAGATTAAGGTTATATACTATGTGTCTTTTGTATCAACTTGTGCTTATCAGTGAAAGAGACACTCTTCAAATAGACGGGATAGATTTGGATTTCATATGAAGTGGCATGACCAGCACCAGCCTACAAATTTTAGTACAAGAAAAGCATGTAAGATAGAGTTTTGAATTTCTACAATTGTGCTTGATGAGATTTTGTGTTTCCTTAGAACTCTCAGCTTGTACTAGTCGCTACAGGAGACAATAGAACCAATCAGTGGAAGGAGTTGGAGAAGGTACTCTAATGCCAGACATTTCAAGGGGAATTGCATTTTTTTTAGTTAGGACTGTTGAACCCAGTTTTATGGGATCAAGCCTAATTCCGAATTCTTCTTCACAGCACATGCGGTGGGTGGTCTGCCATAATCAGGGGAATAATGCTTAATGTAGACCCCATTTGTGCCTGAAAACGCCACTGCGCTGATCCCCCGTTTTGGCAGCCAAACGTCAACGGTCACGTAACCAAAACCCTGTTTGGTTCCACATTCCTTGGGCTTTCGATTTGCTTAAACTACGATATATCAAAGCTTATTAAATAAGCAAACTCACAAGGGCAAACCAACCGCTTTGTCCACCAACAACACGTTGTTTGCCATCATCGGTTGTCGGATCTTTGCCAAATTAATTATCTCGGTTGGATGGCTACTGTCCTACATTTTAACTGCACTTGAACCCTTATAAAATCCCGTGTTAAATTCTCTGCAACATGCTTAATTTCTATGGTCGTCTGAGCCATCTTTGTTAGTAGGTTTATTATTATTGGCCAAAATCTGTTCTAGTTCTGTAAGACTTACTTCAATCAATGTTCCCTAGTTCTATAAGGTTCAAGTAGGTAGGTCTTTTATCAGTGCCTTCCAATCAGAAACTTGGCACCCACAAATGGGAAACGGAGAGAGGGTAAGCCATGCTGGAGAAGCAGTGTACATGCAAAAGCAATCAGACAAAAATCTGAGAAATTTTGCATGTGCCCTGGCTCTCCAGCTTGGACCCTCTCCCTTACTAAGAACAAGGCTGCAAACAAGTAGCAGGTCCTTGAGGGCTTATATATTCCTATATCGTTCGAACAAGTAGAATGCCAAAAACTTTGCATGTGCCCTGGTTCTTCAGCTTCGTCCCTCTCGCTTGCTTGCTCAAGGATGCAACATCAAGCAGTGTGCAATCCTCTCAGCACAAAGGTGATTCTCTTGAAACTTGAAATTAAAATTTTAATTGTACATTTACTGCAGGCTTATATGTTAAAATACACAATGTGGATCGAAGTGAACCTCAATGACTTTATTGTTATACACAAATGACTTGCATTCATAAGTTTGTTGACAGAACAACCAGAAGTTAAATATGGTTGGCCAAACTTTCTATACTTGAATTTGGCTCAATTCATCCAGAAAATCTGAATCACCTTAAATACTCTAAGTTATCACAAACAACGTCGTAAAATCATCATTTCATGTTGAATCAACTACGGTCAAGATCGATTCTCCAGAGCTGAGGCTGCTGAGTCCACATGGCTAAGCAAACAAGCATAAACTTTTTGCTTCAGCCGTTCAACAGTTTCCATCAGTCCATTATTATCTGAATTCAAGTTGCTTCTTAGTTTATCCAACCATTCATTTGCATATTTAAGCTGTGACAATGTGACAGCTATATGGTTGTCCTGCTCCATCACTCGCCCTGTAGCGCTTTTTCCTTTCTTCTCCTGGCTTCGAAACCCAACCTCCAATGCTACCTCTAAAAATTTCAAAAACCAAGTTCTTGTTTCATGCAGCAAGATTTCCCTCAGTTCTTTTATCTCTCTAGCACCATCTCCTTTGGCCCATTCTAGCTTCTCAGCTCCACTTAACTGCATTGAAGGCTTTGAGGACTTTAATGCACTTTTTTCACGGGTTAGACCTTTCCTTTTGTTAGACTTTTCTGTGTCTTGACCAGATGGAAGAATTGATAACTGAAGCGTTTTATCTTTTAAATGTGTCGTGACACTTGGTTGGTCAATTAGCTTTTGGAGGGTGAAGAACTTGGTGAGAGAGAGCTGGGGGTTCTCAGGTGAGGCAGAGTAGCATAGATCAGACAACATGCTGGAAGAAAATATGGAAGTTAGAAAAATCATTGTTAATACATAGCATTGATCCTGTATCGTACTGACTAATAAGCTCCAAGATATTGCCCTAAATATTTTGGATTGAAAAAATGAACTTACCTAAGACATTTGACAAGATTTGTTGCCATAGATGCCTCCCTTTGAGCATCTGCTGCAACCAAGGAAGCTAAATTTCTTCTTCTAAGCATTCCCTTGTAAAAATGATAATCAAAGATGAGATAGTAAGAATTATGCTTTTAAAGAATTTTTATTCAAGAACCTAGAACATCTCATTCTAGAGGGAAGTCTTCTTTGCCAGGTAATTAAAATTAATATGAAAATAAACAACTTTCTTAAAAGAAATCATTTTGACTCCAAATTAATGGAAGAATTGGGCTAAACAAAATGCAATAGAAAATCCAGATTGTGAAAATGTAAGAATTAAGTAATGCCTTCAAGAATTAAAAAAAAAAATTCTTTCAAAACAGGTCAATACCTTTCCTGGCTTCAAGAGACTGGCAGGCAGAGAGTTCCACGAATTTGTTTCTGGCAAATTATTCTTTTCTTTGTTGTTTGGCAAACAATTCGAGTTCATGTTTTCCAGTTTACCTGAAGAGCGTTTTACAGTTGTGCCCTTTTGAGGCACCATAGTTTCCTTGGTGTTAGATGCAACAACCTCTGGCTTTGATAATGGAACCTCTGGCCTACTGCGGGAAGGAGTTGCCGGGCATGCCTGTAATGCTGAACTTGTCATTGTCGCTACTTGGTATTTTCATTACTGTAACTGTAAAGACAGGAACCATCTATGTGCATTCGATTGTAACTGTTTGCTTCATAAATTTATTGTCACCTTGCTGGACTGTCTGTGAAAAGAAGTCTAGTCCTGGAACTATCCTTTTGGCCTAAAACATGAAAATGTATGTTAAACAAAATCTTACCTGACCTTTAGGCTCCTGTTGCTTGCTTTTTGCCTTTTTACCTGCTCCCCCATTCTCATTCTCAGTGCTTTTCAAACAACTATTTGAATCTGGTCCACTTGCTTTAGGATTTGATGGCAAAACACCCTGCATATACCTTGATGCAACAACTGCTTTTTCCTCTTTGATGACAATTTTCTGTCTCGGGCTCTCATCTTTCGCTTCCACCAACTCCTTCGCTTTTGAACCATTATTTCCTTCATTATCAACTGCCACTGGACCCTCGGATGGCACTAACATCTGCATCAAATCCTTTGGGTTGCCTATAAACGCATTGCGTCCTGGAACTGGCCTGACACCAACAAGAACAGGAACCGGGGTTCCGGCTTCCACTCTCTCAACATAAAAAAACTGACCAAGTTGCAATTTATTGTTCAGGATTAACTCATTGTCTTCCTGTGACAGGGAAACATATGTTGAATGGGAGGAGTCAGATACTTTGATGAAGAAACCTTGGTTAGGCCACAACTCTGATCCTGTTAAAGCAGGAACAATGCTGATTACTTGCAGGAGCACAGATCGATATTCCCCTCGAACTTTTACATTGGAATTTATACTCTGAAGAAGCTTTAATAAAACTCCTGGTGTAAGTGAAGCCATTCTCTTTCTTCTTTTCCAGTGTATGAATTCTCCAGCCTGGAATTAATTTTCCGGAGTACTCCAAATTGGATCAACCAACAAATTCTGAAAGTGTTAGCTGATAGAAATTTTTGTCACAGTTTGTATGAAATCTAGTGTTACTAATTTTGATGCAAGTAATCAAGAACCTGAGGAACCGGGTGAAAGTTGCACAAGAGAATAATGGAACAAGTCCTTCTATGGAAAAAGAAATTTTCTTCACGTAAGGCTACAGTTTCGGCAATCAAATGAGAGTATTGGCCTTTTTGGCTGTAGTGGCCATAGTCGCAAACTTGCAAGATTCTCTATAGCTTTGCATGCCAGGCACGTAACCATCAACTTCTCTTGGCTTAAAAGGCAAGAGACATGCTTTCGTGTGAGAATTTTCAACTTTGGGGGCCTTCACTCTCTCTTACGCGCAATGACTGACATGCCCCTATCAGAAAGAGGTTCTTTTGACCATTACTGCTATATATCCAATGGGTACTTTGGTAAACTTGACGTGGGTCAGTTCATGGTCGCATTTCCTTTTAGAAGTAGAAGGAACGGAGTTTTAAACGGCAGGTGAGGGTATTCCAAACGTCCTCTTCTTCTTAATTTGCATGCCAAAAATTATATCCTTGGACGTTGCATAATTAAAAGTAGGTTCACATTAAGACTTCTGATCACTTGATTAAGACCACCCACGCTTATATTCAAAATTGCAAATCACTACGATAATCATAGACTCATCTTTTCCTTCACATTTTTTTAACATTTGTTACCAAAGATTTTGCTTGAAAAGCACTCCTTAAATTTCCATCCTCCAAAAATCTACAAAAGCTATTACTTGATTGCTCCAATAAGGCACTTTTCCCTCTACTTGTAACTATGTATCATGAGGTCTCTGTAGCTCCCTTATGTTGTGCCTTTTTTTTAACCCTTTTCTATGGTTGGGTAGGGGGCTTTCTTAAGTTTGGAGTAGCTTTCTCTTTACATTAGTACATAGGGATTACTTCTTCTAACTTTAGGTGTGCACCTGTTGATAGGTAGAGCTTGGAGGGGGCCATTTAACCAAATTCTAAATATAATCCATGTCGTTATTACAACCCTTGAGCCTTTAATGCCATTTAGGGTAATGAGAAGTGTATAAGTGACGCATTCTTTCTCCTTTTGCCCCTTTTAATCCACAAACCAACTCACTGATTACTTGCAAATTATGTTACTGATGGATACGCTAATCAAAGCAGTAAGAGTTTTTCCTTTAGAATCTAATTGTTGATGTGTAAAACAGAGATGACCACCCCACACCAAGATTTGCTCTTAGATGGACTATTAATGGGCTAAATTCTAAAGTAGCATCACATATCCAAATCCATCAAAAGGCTCAAGAAAAGGCGTTGGCTTCTCTTTCAGCCCGGACCAAGCTAGCATACTCACCATCAAGATGGGATGCCAAAAGTGCATCATGGCTGCCACACTCCACAACCGCACCATCTTTGACAACAGCTATCATATTGGCTTCCCTAATAGTAGAAAGCCTGTGGGCTATTATAATTGTTGTGGCCTGCTTGGAAACCCTCTTTAGTGCATCTTGGACATGCTTCTCTGATTCCAAGTCCAAAGCGCTGCTTGCTTCATCTAGAAGCAGCACCCTTGACTGCTTCAGTATGGCCCTTGCTATTGCAATCCTTTGTTTTTGACCGCCGGATAGCTGGACCCCACTCTCCCCGACCTAGAGCAAGAAAAGGGGAATTATTTGCAAGTCAAGTGTTGGTGCATTCATTTGTCCAATTTCTGTGTTGAAGAATAAGCAATTCTGACGTAGGTATAAACAAATCCTAACTTGGAATAAGACTAAATGGGTAAATTGGAACTAAATACCTGAGTTTCATAGCCTTGAGGGAGACCACTAATAAATTTGTGGATGTAAGCTTCCTTTGCAGCGTCTTCAATCTCACCCCATGTGGCATTTGGGTTCCCAAAAGCGATGTTCTCCCTTATGCTTCCAGCAAAGAGAGCAGGCTCCTGACCCACCAAAGCTATTTGTTTCCTTAGCCATTTCAAATTGATATCCACCAAATCTATGCCCCCCATCAGTACCTTCCCTTCATTTGGATCATAAAATCTTTGTACCAACCATATCACTGTTGATTTTCCTGACCCACTTGGACCTACCAATGCCACCATGCTACCATCCTTGACCTTTAAACAAAAGTCCCTTAACACGATCACTTCAGGCCTAGATGGATAAGCAAATGTGACCATTTTCAATTCGATATCCAATGGCTTGGAGCGTTCAATTTTTCTACCTTTGTCTCGAAAGTTACCAATCAATGGCCTACGATTAATGATATCAAAAACAGCAGGAATTGCTGTCGGAGCCATGGTAGTATCAGGTGCAAGCCCAGCTAGTTGTCCAACTGAAAATGAGCTTAGCACAAGAATGAGAAAGATTATATATACATCACCAAAATCTGTCTTGCCTTGTTTTACAAGGTAGGCACCAAACCAAAGCGTCAAGGTATAAGCAACGTACATTGCACCTTGAGATAAACCAAGTGTTAGGCCTAGAATTTGTGACCTCTTCACTGATTGTTTCCTAGGCTCCGATAAAGCTTTATCAAAGGATTTAACTATCTCTTCTTGAGCAGAAAATGTTGTCACTGTCCTTATATTTGAAACTGCACCAGAAGCAATGTTGCTAGCTTTGGCATAAGAGCTGTTATCTAACCTTGGTCCGACATTTATAATCAAATTCAAGTAGCTTGCACCAAGGGTGAAAGGAGTAAGAGCAGCAGCCAAGAGGGTTAATCTCCATCCGTAGCAAAAAGAGACGCCCAGTCCCACAGCAGCTGAACTGACACCCATCAACAAGACTGAGTAACGATCCCCGAGAACTGCTCGAAAGCTGAGACAATCAACAGAAAGTCTTGAAACAAGGATTCCTGTAGAATTGTCTTCAAAATCAAACCAACCAGGTTCTTGTTTTAGTATCGAGCGAAATAAGAGGTCTCTCACCCTTATTGTGAGCTTTGTTCCAGCCCAACCACAGAAACCTTGTTGTCCAGTCATGGCAATTATACACCCAAAGCCTAGGCCAACGAGAGCTAAGGAGAGTTTCGCAACTTCTCTCTTCAATTCTGATGTGCTGTCATCAAAGTAAGCTTGAAGAGCTAGGCCTAAAAGAAACGGAAATATGGAGAGAATAGCGCCAGCATGGATACCCAACAGGAAACCTAGTAAAAGCGTGATGAGCTCTGGTCTTTGTAGAGTCCAAACCTCTGAAATTTGAAATTCTCCAGGCTGTAGCCTTTGTTGTATTTCCTCTTCTACTTGGTTAGCTTCTTGGATGGACTTTATGTACTTTGAACTCGAAATTTCGTACGCATAAGGTGATCTTGATGCTTCATAGGCTGATTTCTCATATGTGGAAAACGCAATGCCCTTTTGAGTATTTTTCTCATTCAGTGTTGGATTTGAAAGTGCTTCAGAAGCAAGCTTGACAAGTTTATAATAGGCCCCTGATCGTTCCATTAGCTGACGATGATTACCAGTCTCAATAACTGAGCCTTGATCAAGAACAACAATTGTGTTGGCATTTCTTACTGTTGCTAACCTATGAGCAATGACAATTGTTGTTCTGCCCTTAGAAATCTTGTCAATGGCTTGTTGAACAACTGCCTCAGATTCGGGATCCAGGGCACTAGTAGGCTCATCCAAGAGTAGGATTCTAGGATCTTTAATCAACGCACGAGCTAGAGCAATTCGCTGTTTTTGACCACCTGATAACTGAGTTCCCTTAGCTCCAACCTGCAAGTTATTTTCAGGCCGAAACTCAGGACATAACTTGTGTGAAAATCATGTTAGTAAATATTCGTTTTATATCTGTGTTGAGTGTGCATAAAAAAGTTCGTTTATATGGATGCTGAGGTTTTGGTTTTTGACCTGAGTATCGTATCCTAGTGGAAGGTCATAGATGAAGCTGTGGGCATTGGCAGCAACACAAGCAGCAACAGCTTCTTTCTTAGTGGCATTCTCCTTGCCCATCATTACATTTTCCAATATTGTGGTGGCAAAGAGAACTGGCTCCTGCCCAACCATACCAATCTGTCTTCTTAGCCACTTCACTTGTAGTGTCCTTAAATCATGACCATCCAAGGTGATGGCTCCTACCAGTTAAAAGACCGAGCCAGGTTAGGAACTACATAGACAATGCTTATACCAAGCTCACATAGTTAAACTCAATTAAACTATCAGAATGAGCTAATTAATGAGCCTACCCTTGTCAGGATCATAGAACCTCTCAATGAGAGCAAAGATGGTGGACTTGCCTCCTCCACTGGCTCCAACCAATGCAAGAGTCTTTGATGATCGAATAACTAGATTGAGAGAGCTGAGAACTGTAATATCAGGACGAGATGGATAAGCAAAATTGACACCTTTAAACTCTATCCTTCCTCGAACACTTGACAATGTTCTTCCTTCAGGGTCATAAGGATCTATCTCCGGAACCCTGTCCATAATATCAAATACCCGACCTGCAGCTACAGTGCCTTGAGCAAATTGAGCAAAATATGTAAGTGATAATGCCAAGCCCCTGAAAAGGATCAGGACAAACCTTCTGTTAATTCTCGTGTTTGGAAAGAATGAAATACTCGAAGGGAAACATGTTGGAATCAGAATGCTTTGCAGGCAAATATTCATCTTGTTCAATTTGTTTTAACTATGTGTAAGGAGAACTTTCAAAAAAAAAAAAAGCTGTGTAAGGAGATTTTTTTTTAACAATGTGCACTAACATATGCAGGCATACGTGTGCTCAATGGAAAGAAATGACGAGCTCATTACCTTCCCCCCACATTGACACCAAAGAAGCAAGCAACTGCTGCACCGCCAGAGATCTCTTTTCTAGCAACCAAGATTGAACCATACCAAAAAGCCAATGCCCATGTTGAATATGTGACCAAATAAATGACCCCCATTCCTGCACCCTTAGCAAACCCAATCTTTGCCCCAAGAGGAACTGACTTTGCCAATAATTTAGCATATCTTGCAGCCAAATTATCCTCAGCAACAAAAGAAAATACAGTTCTAATTGAAGTTATTGCTTGCTCTGCAATGGTACCAGCTCTCCTATAAGAAGCCTGTAGTTTAAAGATATGAACACTTAAAATGTTTACTAAAACAGTAAGATTATTAAGTGCTCCTTGAGCAACTGCTCCTTTTGTAATTGTTCAGAACAGGCTCTTCTTATGATAGCTTCCATGCCAACAGGAGTCTCCAAATCTCAACGTTGAAGACTCCCCACAGCATTCCAACTCATCATTAATAAAAACCATCTTTCAAAAAAAAAAAAAACAGTAAGATTAACATGCTGACACTGTAAACATTTCCAGTAACTGTGATATTTCTTACCTCTTCCTTGGCCGTGAGACCACCATAAACAGCCTTATAAGCAATACCACAGAACATCATTAGTGGGGTAACAGAAAAAACTACTAACGACACTTTCCATGACTGCAAAAACCCAACTGTATATCCGCTTATAAAGGTGAATACATGGTGAATGAAATGTGCCATCTGCAAATTATAATTCAAGTGAACACATTGTCAGTGCTAGTTGCTAGTGCAAGGCAAAGTCAGAATTTTCCAGGTCTACAGACAAATGAAACACACTTGCGGAAAATAGGCAGAACCCAAAGAGCAATTGGGATGCAAATTAAATCAAGCCTTAACCTTCTCTCCCATCACTTCCTGGATTTGAGCAACATCACTTGAAATACCGTGCATAATGTCACCCGTGCTGACTTCTGTGTCAAAAAAGCTTATGTCCTGTCTCAAAACTGCTCTCAAGTACTTGGTTCTAATTCGTTGAGCTGATCGTTCTCCAACTAGCCTCCAGCAGGTAATTTCTGTCATTTATTGATGAAAGATCATTTCTAATGCTTATGCAGATACAAAGAAGAGAAGTTGTAATGGTTTATGTTGCCATTACCTAAGTATGCTCCAACCACCACTATTGCAGCCAAGCCAGACATAAGTATACATATCTGAAAAAATTAGACGAAACAAAAAAGCAATAGTTTCTATATTAATTATATCTTTGATCATACTTGATTGTTACAGATCAGTTTTTAACAGTTGTTGACCAACAATACTATCATGAGAAAGTGAATGAGGAAAATTGCATATAAATAATATAAGAATTCTTGTTTGAATTCTTACCTTCTCTACATCCTTCATCATCTGGATTTTGTCACCTTTTGATGATTCTGTAGCAATCTTATTAACAAAATCACCAAAAAGGTAAGAATACCAGGGAAGTGAACCCCCGTTTATTAGGGCTCCTAAACAACCCAAAATCACAAGTACTATATCCCATTTTGTTGAATACTTGAACAATTTTAACAATCCAACTGGCCTTGGTGGTTCTGCATCCTCTTCCTCCTCATCATTGTCATCTTCGTTGATATCTGGTGCCCGAACAAAGTCATCAGACTCATGTCTTGCTGATTGCCAAGTGTCATGACCATGGTGCCCTTGATTCAACTTATGATCGAGACCTTCCAACTTGTGCCTCATTTGATGATGCCCACTTAGGCCACTGTGAACACCATGACGTGATAAGCCATGACCATAACCATGCTCTGCATTATCATCTTCACTGAAATCCAATGACAGGCCAAGGTCATCATACCGATGATCACCACCATCATGATGACTAGTTGATTGCCCATGACCGTGAAGCTCATGCTGCATTACTAGATCAAGATCATTGTCCACCTTGTGCCTCCCACCATGGCCATTTCTACCCTGAGGTGATAGTCCATGACCATAATGATGCCCTCCAAGAGAAACATCGTCCTCATCATCCACATAGGCCTGTGAAACTGTAAACCAAGGTGAACCGGCATTTGTATGACGGTTAGGATCAGTCTCTAATAGGCATATTTGTCTCTCAACATCTTCGAGAGTGTCATAATCAATGGTGCTAAGCTCATTCTCGTCAGCCAAAGGACTAGCACCATTTCTACTACTCCCTTCTTTAATAGTAGCCAGCCTTGAAAGCTTGTGATGAGACTTACTATGATCTCCCAAATGGAGATGTGATGAACTGTCATTATCTCTAGCAACATAGCTTTGAAGTTCAAGCCTCCCGGAAGGCACAGCTCCGTGACCAGAAAACTCATAGTACGAATTTGCAAAGCTCCTAAACCCTCCAGAGGTGCGGGAAAGATAATATTCACTAGCCGAACATCGTCGAAATGCCTGACTGTTTGATGATGAAGTGCTGGAGGCAGCCCAAGGACTAAGGGCTGCCCCCAAATTGCAGTTGTCACGCCAACCTGAAGGCTCAAACTGCCATGAAACGTCACTTTGCCATGACATGTCATCATCTGTGGCAAAAGGCGTAGCAGGAGTGCGGTGTTGGAGCCTCCGTGGAGTGGTGCGGGACATTCGTGGAGAGTGGAGTGGCGTGAAAGAACTAGAGGCATAGTGTGAAGCAGGCGTGTTATGGCGTTGGTGGTGGTAGTTTAGGGAGGAGGAGTAGTCGATTTCAAAAGAGGAATCAGCCATGGGAGAGATCGAAGATAAGGGTCTGATGGACTATTGGAAAATGGAAAATGAAAGCGTGTTAGGAAAAGGAGTTGAAAGAAGAACGAGGCGTAGAATAGTATAGACAACATGAAACGAAACAAAGTTCATCTTGAGGAAGAGCTGTCCAAAGAGAGTGGTGTGTCCTAGGAGTCAACGAACTTTGCATATTCCGCTTGTCTTTTTATCATGATCAAGTGGTTGCTCCGATTCAAAGTTGACTAAATTGGGTTCTTTTAAGGGTTTCATTTGTTAAACTCCTCGCATATATCACTCAAGACGAAGAGAAGAGCGTAGCTTACTTGAGTACAGCCACAGTGACAAAAGGCAGCCGACCCCGACCGGTTAAGTATTCAAAGGTCATGCCAATTATCGTTGGCAGATTTTGTCCTTTTAAGAATCGCAACATATATGTAAAAATAATGAATACAATTGAATTGCATTAATAACATCTATCTATCAGAAAAGCTATAAAGATGAAAAATATACAAGGATTCTCCTCTCATAGTGGCTTCTGATCTACCCCTGCCAGACCAGGCCAGGCCGGCATGCAATACAAATTAAGGTTGTATTCCTTAAAAAATCTAAAGGCTATAGGTTTTGGTTTACTTAACCTGCTTCAAACTTGGACATGGAAAGGTGCCATTCAATTCCAATCCAACAATTAATCATTAATTTCAAACTTTGGCATTTTGAAGACAATTTTTTCATGTCAGAAATCATTTTCTGGACAAAGACTTTGGTCATTCTAAATTTTAATGCCGTGGGAGAAGATGCGAATGAAAAATATAGCAAACACTGACCAGGTCTCTGCCTAGCTGATGCAGTGTCCAATTTCACTCTCAGGAACGAGGCTTCTCCATTTGTCATGAACTAAATCAAATTCAATAAAGAACAGATGGTTTTGTTGACCAGACTACCATATTGATAATCTGAGATTCTGAGAGGTACATGCACTTCAAGCGCATGTCCGGCATTTTCTACTAAACTTTGCAGTTTGACGAAGGCCACGCTGAAGGAGCAAAGGTTCCTATAAATTCTTTGATAAAACACAGGGAAAGATTTCAAGGCACATATCAATATTATTTTTTAAAAATATTATTAATTTTCGTTATCTATGATGTAAAAAAGTTATCGATAATAAATCTCAAAAATATATTAAAATTCAATGATTAATTAAATTTGATATTAATGAAATCAATTTATTGAACACTCATTAATGTGTCATAAGATCATCACATTTTTATGGAGTTTTTCTACAATAAAACAGTATAAAAATAATTTGAGAAATATTTTAGGAAAAAAATCATTAATTTTTTTTACAATTTTAAAAAATCATATGATCTTATTTATAAAAAAATATGTTTTTTTTCTCACAAACTTTTTGAAATAAATATAATTATTTAAATAAAATATAATTTTTTTGAATAAACATAATTGTTCCAAAGAGTTTCTTCAGTTTTTTTTTTTTTGAATGTGGGATTTTAGACATAGGATTTTTATTTCATTTTTCCTAATGCGGGATTGTAGCCTACAGTGTTATTGTACAAAATGTTCAACGTTCTTACCATTGGAAGGTTCTTTCTTATTGCCTTGACATGTTTGAATCTGTTCCGCTGTCCTACCTGTTGAATGGTTACAAAACCATAAAATAGTGAAGGCGATAAGAGGGAGGATACAGTAACTCGATAAAGCAGTTAGAAAGATAAGTGTTGAGCACAAGTTCTCTCCCACAGAAGAAAAATTCTACGAGTCTCAAAAATGGAGGTAACAAAGGCAACTGCACTTTCATCGAGAGACAAGTGCCCACCAAACCCTGTTCCTTGGATAATAATGGCACCTACATTCTAAAACACAAAAGGGAAAATGGTTGTATATGAGAACCTGATACATCCTTAGTATCCATAAACAACACCACAAGGATTCTTGTCTATGAAAATACAGATAAGAGAAGCACAAGGGATAAGGGAATTTCACCCAGAAAAAAGGGCACAATATAGATTGCTACTAAGATAAAGTAGTTTTCTTTTACGTAGCTGTTACTCCGCATTGTCCATAACTCTGATTTTGACAAAGAGTTCAACCTTTAGTATACATCAAAAGGCAAGAGCAAATTAAAAGGAGAAAAAGAATGCCTCTGGACTACCAAAATCACAATGACATCATGCCAATAGGCAATTTCTTGTTCAATACAATATACAACATATCTCGACACAACTACAGAAAATTACTGACTAGATCATGAGGAAGGCCTCATGACTCCATGAAGATTTACAAATCCAATTGTAGATTTTATACTGTTCATTGTATCGTGCCTACCTCAAGCATTTGTATCTTATATATATTCCTTTACACCCTACTGTTTAAGATGATTCCAAGCACTTGTCCTGGACTTTCCTCAGACGAAATTTATCTAGGCTTGGAGTCGCTACCCTTGCTTCGGAATGATGAGAGCGAAAAGAATGAACGTGGTGCTGCACAATTATTCCAGTTTAAGTACCATGACAAATAAAGACTACGAATTCAACACAAGAACAAACTAAAAGATTCTTCTAAATCTATATAACAAATTCCGAATATGTTAGTAGAGGTTTTGTTCAATGGTAAAGTTAAGAAATAATTATCAATACCATTAGATTGATATGAGCTTGCAGTTAAGATTGTCCACGGCCAGAATATACATAGAACCTAAAGGTTGCTGAAAAATTCAGTGAAAAGACTTGGATTACACATAGGTGATTGTCATGTAGTACGCTATTTTGGGCCAAGGTGCAAGTTATTGCTTTCAACTGGAAGTCCTCTGGAATCAAATAAAGCCAGACTTGGTTGTGACAGGGGAAAGGATTTTAGCAACAATCTATGAAAGGATACCATTTTTTCAATATATTGCCTTCATAAATTACTGGCAAGAAAGAGAAGCATCAGATAACTAGATTAACATTAATAGAGAGTCACCTTTTATTGAGCTTCCTGACATATGATCTTCCCTTAGTTTAAAGTTTGCTGGTGGTGCTGGAATAGAACTATGTAAGGATTGAACTGCAAGGGACCAAGAATGACTCAACTTTAAAATCCGGTTCACATATAAAACCAAAGAAATGAGGATGGAGAAATTGCAACAAAGAATAGATACATGCATCATCAAGTTCAAATAGCATGCCAAAAACAAATTTAAAAATTATGTGTATGTATCATAAATCTTGAAAACTGCAAACTTAAGTTTGTTTCCTTAAAGTAAGCTCACTTATCAACTACACTTTCCCACTCATATCCTAGTGACTTGCTCCTTATAAACACAAACTTCTTGACTGACATAAGATGGCAACCAGCCAATAGGCATTAAGGTTTCTTTAACAACTACAATGAGACAAACTATGGAAGCGTTTCTCCTTTAACCAAATAGTTTATCTTTTTCCTTAATCAATTACTGGAGAATGAACCCCAGAAGGACTGAACTACACAAGTCCAACTGTTTTTTTTTTTAATCCAATTCATGTTATTAAAAAAAAGTCAACTTCTATACTCTCATAAGGTAAAACAGTTCATCAACAAGACACTTTTCCACAGTCGAAGAACCATAAAGGCATAATAGCTTTGTGAAAAAGGGAGGATATTCGATGAATGTAGAAAGTCTGGAGTAATTTTCTTATTAGAACAATAATTATTGAACAATTATGCAATCAATGAATATTCAATATAATTAACAGATAAGGAAAAAATGAAATAATCAAAGTATATCCTAAACAAGTAAGATCAAGATGATTAACATATCAGGAGAAAAGAGGACTTACTCTGATCATTGAACAACTCGCTTTCATTGAAGCCATCATCAGAAGGGTGGCCTTGGGAAAATCCCATCCTTGACTTCTTCAAGTCTTCTGATGATCGATTGGCAGGATCTCTGCCATCCTCTGTGTCATCATCTCCTTCAGAAGTTGTAGCAGAGATCCAGTCAACTAAACTGTCTGTCCCACGGCTTTTCCTTCCAAATTTCAACAACCTTTTGAACCCTTTTGTCACATCCCTACGTGACTGATTATGGGTTGCATTAGCAACAAGAAAAGGTTTCTGAGCACTTCCCCATTTCTTCCTCATTCGAGCAGCATCCACCTCTGTTTGAGCAAGTGAGTGAGAATTCCAAGATGCAGGGCTTCCAATGGGGGAATCCATGGAAGCATCAATATCTGAAGTCTCATGGGGATAAGAAAATGGATGATGCAAGCGAGAATTCCATGATACAGGACTTTCTCCTGGTGAATCCTGCAGGGATACTGCAGTATGGAATGTAGTGGGCACTGCAGCAGGCAGCTCAGCAACCGATGCAGGGTCAATCTGAGAAAGAGACCTCAAGCAATCACCATTCTCTGATCCAGAATTATCCAACTTGTCAGATTCCTGGCTCAGTCTTGATCTTCCATTTTCCATGTCAGCAGAATCTTCAACCACCATAGATTCAAGCTCATCCTCTTCATCTTCTTTGGCCATGTCCACGGAATCATCCACTTCAAATGCTAGCTCATCAGACTCCTCTTCATCTTTTGGAGTCTCAGGTGGCTCTGATGCTTTAAACTTAGCAATATTTACTCCAGCACCAGGACCTATGCCGTTACCTTTCCTGAGGAAAGTCTTTGTTTCCACATTCTTCAAAAATTTGTCACTGAAGCTCTGCTCCATCTGCTCTTTATCAAATTTCAAAGGTGCCAAAACAATGCCATCAGAGTTCAAGGCAGACAAATCTGAAAATTCTACAGGACCAGCAGAGCTTTTCCTAAGGGACTGAGACCGTCGAGGCTGATCATCCTTGCCAAGAGCAATCTCTTCATTGGTACTCTTGCTCCGAGCATAGTTTCTCACCTGGGAACGACTAATCATCTTGGCAGCTCCCGAAGAGGGCTTTGTATTTTCTTTTCTGAGATCAGAGAAGTTGGGAACAGACTGCACAAGAGGATTTTCAGATTGCACTCTCCGCCTTCCAGAACTGGCATTCGAAACTTTGGCTGCTGAGCGCGGAACTGCTGCTGCTGCTGCTGCTGCTGCTGCTGCTGCTGCTGCTGTGGTGCGAGGAGTGGATAAAGACACATTTCTATTTGGCAAAAGCTTCTTAGTGTTGGAGCTCCTAGAAGAACCATCCACTAAGGATACCTCATTAAATGATCTATCCTGTCCATAGTACTTCTGATCTGAAAATTCAGAAAGATCTTCATCTTCTTCACTCTGAATTGAACTTATCGGATGCTGCCAAATGCATAACCTTATCAAAATTAGTAATAAATAATTCAATCAGAAGTTTTTGAGATTCCCAAAACTTAAAAATGAAGATCGAATTCTACCAGCTATGGAATTTTAGCATTTATTTCCTGAAAACATAACTGCAATAGGAGATACCTGCTCCCTCTGTGACTGAAAATTGAATGACCTCACTTTATCTGCTCGCCGTCGAGCACTAGACACTGAATCCTGTCTACCAGCAGAACCAGAAAATTTGGCCTTCATCTCAGCTCTACTTCGCTCAAGGATATCCTGCATAGCCTTCAATTTGGCTTCCTTCTCAGCCCTTTTAGAACCCCATTCTTCCCTCAGCTTTGCATCTCTCTTTTGCATGTACCTCTCATAAAACTTTCCTCTAGAATCATCTGAAAAACTAATACCAGAGAAATTCTGCGTCAAAGTATCAACACATTCCTGGCTATCTACCATCTTTGTCAGAGGAGTACAAAATTTAGCCATATTACTCAAACTCTCCATTGGTTCAGACACTGAGTTTTTGTCTGGCATCTGTGCAGGAGACACATCTACTGCCGCTGGTTTCTTGTATTGTGAGCTTGCTTCCTGTTCAATCAGCGCATCAGCAGGCTTGCTTCTCCTTACAGAACTGAATTGATCACCAGGAACTCGAAGTTTGTGCTCTGCAAAAAGCTTTTCAAGTTCATTTGCCTTCATTTTTAACTCATCGTTCAGCTCCTGGTTTCCCCTTGTCTGCCTTATCCTTTGAGTTGGCTCTTGCATTTTTGGGGCACTGAAACTCTCTTCAGTTTCAGGAACCTTTTTACCAAGAACTGACTTATTATTTGCATAAAGAGAACCACTGTCATCCCTCCGACCCAGTGACTTCTTGCTCTGTTCAGGACCTACTGGAAGCTGTTTCTTGAACTTCATTTTCTGGGCTCCAGAATCCTCAACTTTGCTTATTTGCTTCTCAGATGATGCTAAGTCTTTCTTTCCCAATTCCTCAACTTCCCCGGTGAAAGATGTCCACCGTGGCTGAGGACTGAGCTGATCACCTTCAGTGCCTTTATACTGAGCCTCCTTAGTTTTCAGTCCAATACTACCTTCAAACTGCCCTGATAATGTTCGGGAGTGACCTTGAGCCCTAAGACGCAAATGCATTGTCGATTGGTCTTTCCCTTGAGCCTCCACTCTATTTTTTAATTCACCCTCAGACACGGCATCCCCCCCTGTATCTGCAACTGCCACCTGCGCCTGAGAAGTGGGTTGGTTTTTAACCCTAACAATCACAGCCCTATCAGGAAAAACTCGAGACTGCACCTCTGAACCTCCCCTCTCTCCTGTTAAGGAACCCTTAACCTTCTCCTGAGAAACCACTTGATCACCCACCTCAAGCTGTTCCGACTTACCCACAAAAGACTGATGATATTGGTTGTTCTGTGATCCCAATTGATCCTTCAAATTCATGCGCCCCTTCAACCCCACATTCTCTTCTCTCCCCAAAGAATTACCAACCTGTGCTTGCACTTCTCTGTGATCTTTCAACCCGGAATCAGCATATCTACCAGAACCACTCTTAGGTTCAACTTGAACTGAACTTACCTTGTCACTCAAACCCTTTTCAGCTTTCTGTTCCTTATCCTCAGATAAACCTTGAAACACATTGCCTTTACCCTGAGACGCAGAAGATGAGGAGGGTGTGCACAAAAGGCTATCTGTACTACCATCCTTCTTGTCATTGCCCAAGTCGATGCTCATGTCACTTGCACCGCTCCATCTTCTTAAAACAGCCTTTTCAACAACTGCAGGTGCAGATGATACATCAGATGAAAGTCTTCTCAGTTCCACAGATTTGCCAACAGCAATAGGTTTGCCTCCAGAGCTTGAGCTCTCCTTCTGTTTGTTCTCAAAGAGATTGATTCTATCCTGCACACTAAGCCGCCTAGCAGGTTGACTGGCCTGACTAGATGATGACTCAGTCACCCCCTCGTCTTTCTTCTCTTCTTCCTTGTTTTCATTTTGAGAACAACGTTGTGTAGTAATTGAGGGCTTTGGTTGTTGAGATATGGCTGGCTTTGATTGGTCTATGCGGTGCTGGGTCTGTGTAGCGTTTGGTTGTACTTGTTGTTCTTGGTGTTTATTTTGGGGTGGTTGGTGGGACCCACTATTAACATGGGACCCAATTTGGTCTTCATTTGGGTCATCGATTGACATGTCAGATCCCCATGAGGCTCTGACCACTTGATCATCCACCCCTGGTTTCCAAGGGCTAATCAATTCTGGTCTTCTCTGGCATAAAGATACGAATTTGGTGCAAGCCTCACTGCAAAAATAATAAAAAATTACAAGAGCATAATGATTACTGGCATTTTCTTATTATAAAAAAAGACTAAAAGAAAAGCAAAAGTAAGAAGTTCAAAAAAGTTACCATCTAACATCATCTGGATTTTTTTAATTTAAATTAGCAAGTCAGATTCCAAAGTTGAGGAAATTAGGCCACATCTCTCAGAAATTTATGATACTCACTTTGTCCTTAACAATGAGGACAATATGACAAAATTAATTGCAAAAGGGTTCAGATAAATATCAGGCGGCATGTACATCCAGGCAAACTTGACCAGCATGGGCCCGACATGACAGCACTGTCCACAATTATGAGGGAGTTTCTCGGGTTTACTTACTGATACCCATTTAGCATTTTGAACCTTTTCGTCCGTTACCTTCTGGTTTCTTACAAAATAATCCACTTTGCAGGGGAACCCAATGCTCCCAAACCCAGATATTCAAAAGAAAACAAATAGAAAGAAATAAAATTTTCAGGGAATTTTCTAACCCTTAACAACTGAAATCATTGGGATCTGTAAGTAATAACATGGCTATTTGGACCTTCCATGCCCAACAAATGGAAGACAATCATCTCTAAATTAACCCAACATGGGGTAACACGCTACCAGATCAGTTGATAAAAATTAAACAGAAAAAAATACAAAGGCGATGTCATTTCAGGACATCTAAATTCCCCCAAGGTTGCCTGCAACTAAGCACATGGTAAGATTTCATTTTCCAAATAACCTAGTAGTTAGGTGATGCCTTACCTAGGTACCATTTCAGGCAAGGTTTAGACCTCTAACCTACTAATAATGATTACTACTCAAAACAGCTTGACAAGTCTGATCTGTGGTAGCCCCACAACAAGTACACTAAAAGCATCTTGCCATGACATATTTTGGTTTGACATCGAGCCCTTTCCAAAACCATCAAAACCATAATGAAAAAGAAAAAGGAAAAAGGAAACATCAGTTATTTTTATGATTTTGAAATATCTATAAGCTTAAAGAGGAAAACAAAAATCATTTATAAAGGCCTCTGTCGGTTCCAACTCTTCTATTATCCTTCCAACGTAGTCAAATATTTATTAAAAACCTCTGATCAAACAAAAGAATTTATTGAACACCTCAAACTGACATAAATACAACTCATTTGGACTCTCCAAAATCCAAACATAAGAAAAAACTTATAGATAGAATCTACCATGTCACACATGGTTGTTGCTAACCACACATCAACTTAGATTGAGCGGTGAAATGGTTTAAAAGAAGGAAAACTTGAACCAACATTTAATTCTGCACTGAATTGCTGTTTTTCCCTCCTTTTCAGTCCTTAGAGGGAGGTCTCATGGCTTGTCCAATTTCTACAATTAATTGGAAATGGATGAATATCAGCAAATTCTTTTAGAACATGTTTGGTAGGAAAGGAAGAGAGAGGTAGAAGGACAATTGTTTTATCCAGTGGTTACCCTTTCTTATATTTCGGGCTAGCCATTAGATGAGACAATTTTCCATCTACTTTTCCTTCTTACTTACCAAAAGCCAGAAGATAAATTGTAGCCACTCAAAAGAGCTGAGGGCAAACGTAAAGAAACATCGTCCCATCTCACACTGTTTTCATACCAGGCCTAACCAAATCAAGAAACAACTTTCTATCTCAAATACAAAATCACTGCAAAAGGTGGCCTTGACCATAAGAGACATACAAATGCACAGAGACTAGTATCTCACCCTAACCAAGGCCCATGTAACTGTAGGCACCCATGCAGAAAACCAGACTCGAAGCAAACACACAGAGGGAAATATATTATCTCATTGAAAAATATTTCAAGAGTACTTACTGCAAGCGATGAGCACCAAACCGATCTGCAAATTGTTGGAGTTCAGATACAGTGTCAGAGTTGAAACCAGCAGCACATGCACGAGCAAAAGCTGTTGCCAAGTCTTGCTGAACTGTAATAAGACGTACATCAATAGCCCTTAAAAGCTCCTTTCTGTGTAAATTGGCCAAACATCAAATCAGTAAGAAAGCATAACTGATGAAGCAATGGAAGATCCAATTTAGCACCAACAGCTGCTTTAGCATGAAATCTTTTAGACACTCAGAAGCAACTTTCTGTCCATTTTCACAATTAATACATGCAATAACTCACACATATTTATAAACTGTCCACATTCTGCATAAGCTATAATCAACATTTCCTAGGCAAAGCTTTACAACTAGCTCACATCTAATGAGTGAAACATAATAATTTCAATAGTTTCTGTATAGTCATATATAAATTCTACTTGGACAACTCCAGACCTCCTAATACTAGAAAAGGCAGGTCAGCCTTGCATTCCTGAGCCATGTCATCATGCATCGACCAGAGGGCTCCTCTCTGATCATTAACTTCACTAAAAGCATGGAAAATGTCTAGCAGGTATAAAGTTTCAACAGAAAATCAACTTAACATTTTCAAACATGTAAGTGCAGCAGTAAGTGATGCCACAATCAACTACAAGTTTAATCACAATTCCACCAAAAAATTTATAAATTTGCAGATATGTTAAACCTAAAAAAGGAAACGGAGTTACTTTGTTGCATCAGCAGCTGCTGTCACTCCTGCACCATCCCCACCTAGTACAAATTATCCAAACACTCTGTCAGTTTTCAACAATGATTTCAAACAGGGATACAAACCCATCTCACAAGATCATTGACTTGAGATGTTACCTAAATACTTCCCACCCTAAACCAAGCTCTAAATGAATGATGATTAATAGTTGTATCAAAAATCGAAGGGCTAATACAATTACTTTCTATAGGCAGGCTTAAACATACAAAAGTAAGAGCAAAGACAAGATCAAGTGTCTGATTAATAAGAAGAAGCATAACCATTCATAAAAATTTTAAATCGAGGTGGAGTATAAAGCATCATCTCAAGCCATTGCATAAACTGAATGCAGAAACATGAGACAAAACCAAAAAGACTTGTAAACTTAATAAAGCAGGCACCACACTGACGTAGGAACAAACAACACTAGAAGGCTCCTAAAACACTGAAAATATATAACTCACATCAAGTCAATTCTGTCCAAGCATGTCATTTCTAAAAGAAGAAAATTAGAAGAAAAGAGAAGCCTATCCATCAATCACTAAAGAAAACAAAGCACAACCCCTTAATTAACTTTCTAAAGCTTTTAAAACTAAAAAGTTGAAGAGATTGGCAGAAAGTTTGAAGAACATGCAATCCAACCGGTAAAACTCCCTATATGTTTCTTAAACCAAAATTGCTCTAGATATTACCTACCCAACAAAATAACTGGATCCAATTGCATATACAAAGTCACCTAATTACCTCACTGTTCTTATGCCGAGAAATGGTCCACATTACTTCACACTGAAGTCAGACTAGTGAGGTTTTAGCCAGATCTACGACACTATTGAAAGGCTCTAGTTGCTTATCCAGGATTAGAAAAAGGAATAACTGCTTGTCTCTTCTTTCAAAGAAATTCCTTGAGTTGAAAGAGATATGATCATAAAATAAGTGGAATTACAAATAAAACTGATCCCACTCAAACAAGAATAGTTCCCCTTCCCCTGCTTCTGTCTTGCTCTAGCTACTGATTCTTTTCCTCTTAACTGACCGAACCACCAGGAGGAAATTCTCAAGCAGCTGATTTGACAGCATTGGTCCTGCTTGACCATCAGCTTTGTCTTTGTAAGAGCAGCAATCCCTTCCCTTCTTAAATAAGCCATTCAAAGAGAACCAGAGATGACCTCTTATTTTATGTCATTTTCCATTTTAGGATTCTTCTAGGCTAGACCTATTGATCTAGAACCTTCAGCAAAAGGGGAAATTAAACTACAGATATGAGTGCTGGCGCTTATACTGTTCGAGAGTATCTATAGATTGCTGTAAAATACTCAAAAACTACAGGGAATTTGCACACCAAGGGAACTGGATGGAAAGTTGCAAACCCAATTGCTATAGGCCAAGCTCTAAAAAAGCCTATTGTGGGCCATCAAATCAGCTAAAATTAACATAAGGGGAAGAACCAATGGAACTTTTATGTAGCATAGCCATGGTCTTTAAATTCAAGAGACATCCCTCCCTAAAGAAAACCTTTTACCTACAACTTAATCTTAGTTACAAGGACTCTTAAATAACTCAGTTGCTTTTGCCATTATTTTCAAGCTTCATACCAAATAGTTCTCACCGCATAAATAACTAAACATACAAATATTAAGACCCATTGATTGTTACACTTATCACAAACTGCAAAACAGACTACCGAGCTACATCCCGCTAAAGGTTAAGCAGAACCTTGACATGGCCGCCAACAACAAATAAGATGCTAGATGGTGGCAAAATGAAGAACCCAACAAATAAGAAATCTAGCCATTTTTCCCTTGGATGGTCACAGGGAGAAAGAAACATCATGAAAGCTTTGCTTTTTTCCATAATCCCCTTTCTTCTTTCTTTTTTTTTTTTTGGAGAAAATCCTGTTTCTCATTTGTTATTCTTTTTTCTATATTTTAGTTCCTCAATTTGAAGTAAGCAACCAATCACATCAAACATCAAACATTAGTTCCTCAATTTGAAGTAAGCAACCAATCACATCAAACATCAGACATGATTAGTCAACCGTTTCATTAAAAATTACACCAAACATAAATACGTTCCTAAATATCTATCCGTATGTACATGTCAACATTGGGAAATAGAGAATGGTAAAGCTAATAAAACAAGTTTTCATTTTGCATTTTTCCTTCTTCTTTATTGTAATTTTTTAAAAAATATGGGACTCAAACACAGCAACCATTTTTTCAACAAGGACATGAGGCATCGATAAGGTAAGAGAAACTTACAACAAAATCTATGCAGAAGAATGACCACATTTCATTTCATGCTGCCTCATGGTCCAACAACATTTATAACATATTCATATCTAGGCTGTAGCTAATGTCACTTTTAAATCATTAATGTTTTAATGCACATTCCCATAAATATGCGCCTTAGAAAAGCCATACATCTTCAACAAAACCATAAATTTATTCTAATTTTAAGAAGCAACCATATAATTTTCTTCCTAAGGAGATTCCTAAGCCACTTAAATGCATTAGTAATTATGACACAAATAAATATAATAAACATTTTTTACATATATAAACATAGAATTTTTCTTTACCATCATAATTAATGCATTTCTTGATTGCTACACTTTAAACTAGTTCATGATATAATCACTTTCCATAATAAGAAGAACTCTTCACTTCACTATATCATATTATAACTTGAAAATATCTACCAGGATCTAAATAACAAATACATTGATATCTTTAATAAATAACAGAAACAACAAGCGGCAACATGTCAGCCAACACAACTACTAAAACCAGTGATATGCAAACATAAACCCACATGATAAAAGATACTTCACTGCCTCCATCAAGGCTAATGACAAAACAAAGATGTTGAAGTTGCATGTTTCTGGAATCTAACCATCCATGCTGGATTTGTAACAAATAAGGGATTCACCAATACCAACAAACTAGATTCTGAATTGGAGAAAGAAGTTAACAACAAAATCCAGGAAAAAAAACCATTCATGATAGAAACAAGCACACCTAATGCTCCAGAAGGCTGATCTCCCACCCCCTGAAACATGAGAGTTCCCAGATTCAGAAAATTTGTAAAGTAAAACTGCATCAAATTAACAAAGCAAAGTTTCCCCTACAGATGAAGACCATTCACACCTGAGAATATATTCTTCGAGCTGCTTCCAACTGAGACATCTCTGCATCAAATGTGTTCACCAATTCCAAAACCTCTGGTGTACTAACAAACCGCACAAACCTGGAAACAAGTTCCACTCATATCAAAATATGAAGCCAAAATCCCGCATGCAACGGCAAGAAATTGCACAGATGTTGAATGTCTACCTCTCAAGTGTTCCTTTTGTAAACCAAGTCTCCGCATTATTTTGCTTTTCAATTTCAAGCTTAATTGATTGAATTGACAGTGCAACCTGTTCTTCGGCCACCTTCAAATGAGTAACAAATGGCTTTACTAACCCAGAAGCAAGCTTCTCCGTGTTCCCATTGCTCGAAACAAACAATTCACATCTGCCCATAGGGTAAAAATAGCAATGATTATTAACAGAAAGAAAATAAGGAACAATACAAAAGCCATATAATGATATTCTCACCTTGAGCGCTTTGGTGACAATTGGAACACAGCATAATCAAGAAGCGTGTCCGATTTCATCTTCTCTCTACGATATTTACAAAATTCCCTAGTCTGACCCTTCACATACACAAATATACTTCTTAGCACAACAAGGCGCCACCGTCTGGTCTCATAATCAGCATAACTCCAAATGATAATAAGACCTCAAAGCAACAATGCAGATTCTGGAGTAGAAAACATAAAAAAAAAAAAACCATATAATCAAAAACAAATCCTACAAAAAAAAATCCAAAAAAAGATCATATTATCTAATAATCTCATTTACAATTAAAATTATAACTTATCAAACCCTACATGTGCAAATCAAACAAGGAAACCAATACCTTAGTAATTCACATTTCAAGTAAAAAATTGCATTACAGTAAGAAAAAAGTTTTGAGTAAAGATAATTAGAAACCCCACAAACTTCCAAAAAGAAAAAAATAGAAACAACTACTACTAATTTTAAACCCAAACACTTAACAGAAATAAACAATGGATCTCAATCTAAAAATTCAAGAAGAACAAAAATGCACCTAGAAATCTAAACGCTTGGCACCAAAATAGAAATCCATTCTTCATAGATATAAATCAGACACAACCCAGATCTGATTCCACCCAAAAGCCACAAGTTCGAGTACTAAAATAAACCTAAACCATTTCCACAAAATTCAAGATAAAGAAATTCAAAATGCAGGCACGGAGAAAACAAGATACTAAAAACCACCCACTTACACAAAACATTAAATGCAAACAAATTGCATGCTAAAATCCTCAAAGAAAGGAAAGAACCGAACTTCATTTGAAGTAAGAATGTGAGTGTTGGATCGTTTAAGAATTGAAGAGTTACCTACTAGAAGAAGAAAAAAAATGGTGAGATCTTGGGGTAGGGAATCCGATCCTGAGAATCAACTCTCAAATGGGTACCTGCATTTGAGGAGGTTAAAGAGTTTACTTTGTGAGGTTTGTATTTTTTATTTTTTTTTTATTTTTTTAAGTTTGAAGAAAACCCTAAGAATGACAAGATGGTTTTTGCTTTACTCATCTCTCAAATGGCAATCTTTTCTTTCTTTTTCTAAGGGTGGTGACCTTGCTTTCTCTCTCCACATAACTCTCTCTCTCTGTCCAAAGGATACAGTAGAGAGAGACAATGTTTGAAAGGAAGAGAGAGATTATGTTTTTCTTCGGACAATCTTTTTGTTGTTTCCGTGTATTTTGTGCTTTTAACTACGATTTTTGAAACACGGATGACTCTTCGCCACTATTGTCTATTTACAAAAATGGGCTTCATTTTTCTGTTCCCAAGTTACAATCTTGTCCTTTTCTTTTAGCGGCTTCATTATTTGAATTTCCTTTGTTTTTATCTGCATATTTCTTCCATTTCATAAGTACACAAAAATAATCATTTTTACTTTCTTTATTACTCTCAATTATAATTACTCATTTTCTTATTCTTTTTATCAAGCTGACGGTAACTTTACAATTAATTAAAATCAAAAGTTAACATAAATTTTTTAAAATTTTGTCCAAAGTCAAAATGGAGCAATATATATGAGATGGAGTGAGTAATTCTTTTAAAAAAATTAGTGAAAAGAGATTCGAATATTATTTTTTAAGTAAGAAGATCATGTATCGATTAATGAGTTAAATATTCAAATACAAATATTATAAGCTCTTATTGAGATGCAGTGAGTAATTAGATTAAGTTAGATTCAAAAAAAATGTTAAAAAATTTCAAACTCCATGATGAATAAAATTTTATAGAATTGTACTAAATTGTTATTTTCATCCATTGTTTTGATCAATAAAAAGGGAGAACTTGTAAATCATAAAATATTAGTGTTATTCTTCAACCACATGACTTTAAAGTATTAAAGAAATCACGTAATAATAAAGTTAAGTGATGGTTAACAACATGAATAATAAGCACAACAATTCGCAATTTAAGTGGCATTGCTTTTAGTTGCATAGTTGCAGACTTATTTAATTCGTTAGTTAGATCTTTGGACGATGCAAATGAAGGAACTTATGTTCATAAAACTTTTATGGGTAGAAACTAATAAATAGAGGCCATGAGTTCTAAGTTTCCCATATCTATAATCTAGGCAAATTTAGAAACAATCCACCTACCATCCATAATCTTTTAAAACTTATTTATCAAGCATACAAAAACAATATAATATAATCTACTAAAAAAGAATCCCAAAATCCAAACAAAATCAAAAACATCAATTAATCTCTTGGACATAATCTTCATTGTCAATGGATATTGATTACTTTACATTTTAAGGATTGTTATCAAACTTAATTATTAGTTTTTTTATCTTAATTGTTATTATTGAATCATAAGTTCGATGTATTTATATTACTCTAATGAAATGAGAATATTTATTAACATTTTAAAAAATAGTATAATTAATTTATACTTTTTTATACAAATGAAAAATTAATAGTTTTTAATTACTAAAGAATAATGTGTAAAAAATATACATTTTTAGTATATCTTCTTTAATGCTAAACAAAAATTGATAACAATACTCAATCTAGCTCTTATATTGTAGATCTTCTTTCATTTAGTCTCTATGCTTTACAACTTTGTTTCAATTTAGCACTTGTATTCTACATTTTAGTTCAATTTAGTATTTATGACATGAGATCAAAAAACTGACATGGAATTTTTTTTTTAAATTTTTTTTTGAGCATGACATGTCATCGTTACTACATCAATATGTTAACATCACATCATCGTTAATACTATTAACGGTCAATTTAAATAACAATAAAGAGAAAGACTCAATTGCACAAAACTTCAAGATATAGAAACTAAATTGATTAATTTTAAAATAGAGAGACTAAATTAACAAAAACCTTACAATACAAACCTATGTCATAGTACATACCTATCGGACATTAACTTCTAATAAATCATCGTATTATTTGTTGGTCATTACGTTTGTTTTGAGAATATTGTTGTAAATAGTAACTTAACAAACAATGAGTACTTGTCAACAAAACTTATAAATTCTTTCTTATTGAAACAAAGAATTAAACCCAATTCATTCAATAAAAAAAACCATACATATATATATTATGAAGCCAAATATTTAGATGCAGAAAAACCTATCATAAGTTACACTCTACAGTTTTTTCCTTTTTGAAGCTATAATGGCTGAAACTGAACACCTTATGTCTGAAATATTATGTCCACCTTGGTAATTTGAAGCACTTTGTCCATGCCTCTCCAAGAGATGAATGGACCACTATTTAGGGAATGGCGGTATTTGGGTCATTTCATGTACCATTAATGTGTGGTCAACTGTCTAAATTTGTTAAAAAGAGTGGAGGATGTTAGAGAGTAGATCCTAAAAATTTTAACGGTTCTTTCAAATAAAAGTTTCGAAAGTGAGACCGAAAGGAAAATGGGGGAAACGGACGTATCGTGCGGCTCAAGCACTGACCCCGGATTTTCTAAAAAGATATGCAGCAATTTTTTCTTTTTATTTTCCATATGAGTTTACCATATTACCCTCTAGTGTTGTCGGAGTGTTATGATCCACTCACCTTTTGACATTTGTCACCGCCCCTCCTGTTGAATACTAATTTCATTACTCGGCCAACACCCTTGATGCTGATAAAATAATATTATTTTTTTTTCTTGATAATGATTTGGTGAATGTGACGTTTGATACGCTTCCACAAAGTTTTAGGCAGTATTATTAGATTCATGTTAGAAAATGCTAACTAAGTTTACATCTAAATCTTCCACTTCCAACTATTTGATTAAACATTTATTTGATCATAAATAAATGGATTTTTGTAACTTACTTTAAAATTTGTAATTTTAAAATGTTGATCGTGTTATAAATCATTCCCGAACATCTTTTAGATTATGCTAGCTATTAACATTTTTACATATTTAAACTTTGAATAGATATTTTAAATTCGAACCATGAGTTATTCTCTTCTCATACCTAACTCATTGTTTAAAAGAGTCATATATGTTGTAAAATGTAGACATTCACTTGAAAAAATAAAATAAAAACTTATTATTTTTTATCTTTTAGGATAAAAGATTTAAATGAAAATGACTCGTCCAATTGCAAATAAACATTTCATATACTATCATTGGATAATTTGGATTTTGGGTTTTAATATTGAATTTTGATACTACTAAGAGGGGGAGGGGAAAGCTTCATCACCAACTCACATCATGATATAGCATTAGAAACAAAGGCAAATAAATCAAAAACATTGAACAAACTCCATTCTTTGGATTCTCAAAGAGAAGGAATAGGAGTGATAAATTCCCAGCTCACATGATTTTCATTTTTTGTCACCATAGAGCATACATCAAGAATCAAAGGCCACGTTCTAGCTTTGGTAGGACCATGACTGCAAGGGGGTACTTGTTTTTCACGTCGTGCTAAAAAAACTCTTTTAAATTCCTGAACCAAGGTGCAGTCCTGGAAGGAAAAAATTGATCAAACAATGAGGTTTTTGTTTGTTTTGTGAAATTTATCTTTCTCCACCCAAGGAAATTATTGCTGATTTTCTACCAAACTGCTGCCCATCACGAAGTTGGTATTTGGTTAATGATATCAAGAGAAGAATTAATTACTAGGAAGTGACTTTGCCCTTATCTATTTATATTATCTATGATCTATCATGATAATGGAGATATAGGCAATTGGGCACAAAGCACAACCCTTTACGATCTCCACGATTTCTACCATATTCTTTTTAATTTACAACTCAAATATATTATTATTATTTATTATTCAAAATTCCATCATACTTTTTTATTAAATTTAAAATATAAAAAATTTTGTATCTTTAAACAAATATCATAAATTAATCATTGAATCAAGCGTTTGGATATCCTCTTTACGTCTTATTACTAGAATAAATTTCAAATGACATTTATTTTCGTTAAATTTCTTTTACAATTTGAAAAACACAATTTTTTTTAAATTTTGTTTGATTAATTTTTTTATATTTTATATTTTATAAAAAATAATAATAAAAATATCAATCAAACAAAATTTTAATGTTTCATAATTAGATTGAAGACGCTCGATGTATCAATTAAAGTACAGTAAAAGACAATACTGCATTTAAATCATTTTATTGAAAAT
Source organism: Theobroma umbraticum (assembly GCF_002168275.2). Taxonomy (NCBI): domain Eukaryota; kingdom Viridiplantae; phylum Streptophyta; class Magnoliopsida; order Malvales; family Malvaceae; genus Theobroma; species Theobroma umbraticum. Next base: position 5,039,202 of record NW_018397267.1, on the reverse strand, counting down.
ATACATATAACACAAATAATATTTTTAATAATTAATTAATTATATATACAAAGATTATTCTATATACATACCTAAAAGTGAAATGTATCGATTACCGTATCCCATAAGAATTGGATTAACATAATTATTTCGCAACAAAACGTCATAGCTTTATTTTTTCCCACGTTGCTTAGAATTTTCCTTGTTTTAATATGATCAATGACCTATATAAAATTTAGTCTAATGGAACTTGATTAAACATGCTGTTAGAATGTTGCAGATTCAATTCTATATTTCTGAATCATTCTTGTTTTTGGAGTAATTAATGAAATAATAATAAAATTTCTACATCACAACTTATTTTCATCATACATATTTAACTTGTTAACAAACAAATCTTATATTTTTTAATATTATTTTAATGAACCACAAAAAATAAAAAATTATTTAGTCATTAATTTTTTTAAAATTATATCATTAAACTGACACGTGGTAAATAAAAACTATCTATAACCTTCATGTAATTATTTGTTTTTAGTTTTCTACCTAACAATGATTATGGTAATGATAATTATCAATTGATAGAGATTATAATTGACAAGGAAGCTTTAAATACCGAAGCTTTTGGATTTGGTTTTAAGATGAAGGGATTTAACCCCAAAATCGTTAATCTTTTAACAAACAACAGCCCGTATGATAAGCAAATTGACGGCTGTGATTTATTAATGAGTTTATGGTTGGCTTGGTGAGGTCGCCATCAGTAGCCATCAATTGCAGGTAATGGGTATCTAAAATCATTTTAGATCTGAGGGTCCTGATTTCATCATGAGGATGACATTCTATCATCTTTCTCGCAACTAGCTTAGATTTCAAATTTTGTAATGGCCCCAACTGTTCAGTAGTAGTTGGTGCCACATGGATGCTTTCTTTTTTCTTTTATTTTTTTAATAATAAACAAAGTAATATGAATTAATAATTTAAATGTTTATATTTTAAAATATTTATTAATTTTATTTCATTTTTAAGTTAAGTTGTTGCATGTAAACACTAAATTAAAGATGTTCATGAATTCAACCAAACTGTTTTATAAAATTGAAAATTTAAAATCAGATACTAATGTAGCTCAATTATTTAATTTAATTATTTATATTACATTTAAGTATTTAATTTATTGATTAATGTATTATTCTCTATCTAAATAATAAGATTCAAATCATCCTTCTTTCAATTAAAAAAAATAAACTATTTATATTATATTTATATTAAATAATTAAAATATATTTTAAAATTAAAATTTAATAAATTTGTATATTATTTATTAATATAATAATATTCTCAAATCAAATCTGAACATAAATAGAGATATTAAATTTTGAGAATTTGATTAAGTGCAAATCTTTGAACTAGAAAAGATTAAATAATCACTTTCATTCTTTATTTTAAACTTTTAATCTAAAATTTAATCATAAAGTATTTATATAAAATAATCCAAGTTCAACTCAATATTCATTATTCCCTTTTAATATGTTAACTATAATTTTTCTTTCTTAAATTTTTTATATACACAAAATAATAAAAATAGCCATTAAATTTTTTAAAATAAATTTGAGTTTTTTTTTTTACCAACTAATAAGAAAAGACGCCAATATCGAAGCAACTTATACGGAGCTAATGTGGTTCAGCCAAATAACGAGCTTGTTTCTTTAACTAATATGTTGGGGTTTTGGTGCGACCAATCAAAGTTTCTTCTCTGCTCTTTCAGGCCCAGGCGGTAAGCAGCTCATCCTTTTCAGCTTGAGTCGATTACAACTGTCTCTGTAGTTGTAGCTTATATAGGGTCATGGACCTAAATGGGTTTTGGATTATATAGCCGTTTGCATGATCAGGGAACTGGGGTCTTCCAAGATCTATGGTTAAAGAAAAAAAAAGAAAAATTCCATAGCTGACAATCCTAGCATATCATATGATTGCTTGAAAACTAGGAACATATCAGTTACTAGAAGTAACTGTGACGTTTCCTATGGCTTTCTCTCCGACAATTAATATCATTCAAGACCTTTTTTCCTATCTGTTTTCTCCCTTTTGTGCTTTACCAGGAATTTCTTGATATGTCTGAGATTTCAATGTCGTCAATTTTGTGTCTGTGTTGCTTTAAGTGCAACGAAATCTTATATACTGGGACATAAGTGCGCAAGGATTGTCTAAGGCTAAAGGATAAAGATTTCCACAGTCTTTTTATCTTTTTCTTATGGTTTGGACCATCGATTGACTATTTTTCTCATTAAAAAGTAGCATATTGTTATCATGAGGTCAGATTTGTTCCCTTTTAAGGTAATCACCTGGTCTAATGAAGAATTACGGCATCTAATTCAACTGTGAAGGACATGTTTTTGTCATAAAACTGAACAGTGTATTCCTTAAACAATCACTAAATTATTGTTAATAGAAAGCATCTTATCAATCAGAAAATTAGCAGTATTTTTATATCCCATTCAAGGGATTTAAAATTTTTAAAATTTTCACTGTCATGATACTTCTTCCCTGATAATTAGTGGAGAAAGTGAAAGGAAACTAGATAGTGTTTCCTTTCATTTGCTTCAACTACATCATACAAGTAAACGAATTTGCCAACTAAACCTGCTTTTATGGAAGGCCCGGCTATTAAATCTGCTTCCTGTTTTAAAATCAGATAAAAATATGTATGCAAAAGTCATGCCTATTAGATCTTTGATTTAGACTCACAAAATCTTTTGAGACGTTAATTGTGTGTATTGTCATGTTCAGAAATTTACTTTTACGCATATCTGTATATTGTCTTCAAAACACAGCTAAACTATTATCTCTATTTACACGTGAAGTTATTTAAATTTTCTGAAGGTCATATGGTTCTTAGTTCCCATAGTATGTACCATATATGTTTGTAGGTATTTTATCAAACATTTCATATGGTTCTATGTTTGAATTTGATTGAAAATTGCAGAAAATCCTAATAGGATTTAGAGGTGCACTTTCTAGAACCTTTAAATTTTGTAGCCAATCTCAAATAAATTTTCTAATCTGCTTTTCTGACCTCTGTTGGCGAACTTGCAGTCAGAAAAACTGCCCATTTAACTGAATAGTAATATAGTTCTCAAACTATCTTGAATTTGAAAGTTCCTGGCTGGGAGGTAGTTTACATGCCAAAAGTATGACAAATGAACTTTCCTTGAGTGTAAAGTAAAATAATGGTCACTTGGATCAGTATGAAGGCTAAAGAATTACTAGTTTTCTATGGGGTTACATCTATGATTGGTTATCTGTCATGGAAGTAAACTGTTACTGGCTCTCTACTATTCACACTGAGAATGAACCAAACCTTTCTATGACACTAGGGTAAAGCTAATGCTGTGAATGTTTGAACTTAGATGCTACAATTAGCTATTGTATCAAACCTCAGTGTAGAAGATTTTGTGGTCAGATTCCTCCTTACGGCTGATTTATGTAGGTTGTCCATGTGTAGAATATCTACAAGCATATGGATATGGTATTCAATATCAATTTAGCATTTTGTTTTTGTTTCATTTGCCTTCCTTTTTTCGGGAAAGAAAAATAGGGTATCAATTTCAAGCTAGGAACAGATAAAGCATCTTAGAGAAATGCAGGTCATCTGAGGAATTATGTCTTCTTTCCATGTGTATGCTATGGCAGCTGTGTTAAAAAAAGAAGTATGTCTCACTTATAATCCCATAGCTGTACCTTGGGTGGATGGTACTTCTCTCTTTGAGATGCTTTCAACTTACACACCTGTTCTACTTGTTAGTTGTTAACCTACAAATGTGAAACTCTTGTCCATCCTGGTCTACATCTGCTACACATTGAAACCTATATTTTTGTAAGCATTGAAGTTGAGCAGTCCATTTACCAGGATATGCAAGGTAATCATTTTGGAATCCATATGGATTTGATTTGAGATCTACTTTCATGGATAAGTAAACTCCTGCTTTAGGAGTAAATTGCATGTCAATTGAAAGAAGTTTCTTATGTATACCCATCATTTATTTAAGAATAGTGCCCTTTAGTGTAATTCCTGGAAATTTGGGATCAAATCACTTGGTGCATTACGGATTTGTGTTGGACATATGAAAATTAGAAGTTGAACAGAAAATTGCAGTGAAGACGGGATGTTTTTCCTACTGGTGGTTGTCTCACAAATAGCAACAGATGACTTTTAGAGATATCTCATTATATATATATATATGTATGGTCAGAAGTTTGTAGTTACTAGCATCTGAGCTGTTAGCTAATACTAGTTTAGTACCATACACAATGAGAGAGGTAGAAAATACTGGACCCTACCAAGTGGACACAGCAGCCAGTCAGCCACACACACTAAGCTATAATTATGATGCCATGATTTGGATAAAAAAGGAAGAATTCAATTCCTGCTATACTATTTGTTTCTGAATTTTTATGCCTAAAATTACAGCATGTTATTCGTTGATGCAAACTCTCTGGCATTCTGTTTGACACGAGATGTAAATTGGTTAAATTGAATTTTTTATCTCTATGTAGGCATTTATTGAGATGCTTTTCGTTTAATTTCTTTGAAGTTGCTCTATCCAGGAAAAGAAGTCAAATGCACTTAAATATTGCCTTGGTTGGACATGTTATCTTCTGTAAAATAATATAATAGGAAACTTGTTGACCAAAAGATGGTCACTGCATGAGATGAACGATGAAGTTGTTTTTCTCCAGAATTATACTCATCAAATGGACTCTTCCTAGCAGTTGATCAAGCGCAGTAGTCTTCACATTCCTGGGATGAAATTAGGAGCAAGGTATACTTGTTCACTGTCATCAGCTCATCAGTTGAGAAACTTACCGATCTTGGGTAAATCTAGAAGTTATTCATGTCCTCTTTTTCTAGACCAGCTTCATCTTCATCTCTTTTTAGGTCCAAGCGTATGCTGCAATTATGGTAGGGGAGGGAGTCATAACTGCCTTCTAAATCATATTCTCATTGTTTTTGCGCGACCTAATATTGGTTTCACTTGGCATATCAGTCAGTAGACTGTCCACCAAGACCCCTGGCTTCTGGCTCGCAAAAAACTGATGGTTAAGAGTTAGGTTTCTCCCTACTAATGTTTTCACTTGGCACGTCCCTCCAAATATGCATAGTTGGCATTTTGGGAACAAACATAATTTTTCTATTGAACTAATCCATCATTCTGAGCTGATTGTAGATGATTAAATAAGGATACAGCAGCAGGAGCTTGAGTGGTCCAGTGGGAAAACTTTACTATCAGCAAGCGGTGAACCAAAGCATTGCTCCAGAGAAGTTTCAATGCTGGCAGCAAGTCTGACTACAGAACCAACTTTGGGACTTGGGAGTAACCGTATGGTATAGACCTGTAATTATGGTTATTAAACTGATCCTTTCAACGGCTCACCACACACAAGCAATGGAACCATCAACAGATTTGATTTGACAATGTCCAACGACATTCACAATGAGTTAAAGAGGAATTTCATTGTGTACAATCTAACTGAGCATCTAGTCACTATCTTAACATTGCTTCAAGTTAAAATGTGATAAATTAAGTACAACAAAGAAAGCAGCAAAATACACTCGAAAACTACCAATTCCAATACAAATCTAGGGTCTTTACCCAAGTAAACACATAAATCTAACCCCTAATCCAATTCCAAACCTACAGAATTTAGTTACTACTATCACTATGGTTATTGTTGCTATTATTATTGTTATTATTATTGTTAATGTTACTGTGATGATTACTAGAATTCCCGATTCCACCTGCTTTTCTCCCATGCTTCAACTGCGAAATCTCCAGCTGGGTCTTCATAAAAAACTGCATCCTCTGCAACTCTAGCTCCTTTGCAAACTTCATCCTCTGCTTCTCCATCTCCACCACCTGTTGCAGCTTCGCACTCTCCGCCTGCTCATACGCTTCGCCGAACCTCAATATCGCCTGAGTCAATTCCCTAACCGAATTCCCCCATTTCCTTCCTTTTCCCCCTGAATTTACACCCTTATGAACCATCCTCCTCGCTCTCTTCCCCGTTGGGGGTGGCGGTAAACTATCCAACGAATCCGCTTCCTCCTCCTCCTCCTCCTCCTCTTCCTCCTCCGAATCGCTATCTACCGGACCCCGTTTCCTAAGCTGCATCTTGTTCTGATTCTTTTGTACAACCATCCTAGGTTGCTTTTGTTGTTGTTGTTGTTGTTGTTGCCTCTCTTGAAGCTGAGAATTTCGAAATGGATTCAAACTGGACCGGATTCCAACCGGAATCCCCATGGGTACCTTAGACAACAACCCAGTACTTCCACCACTACCGCCACTCGCGGCCGAAGCATGAACAGCAATCTTCGCCGTGGGTCCTATAAGTTGATCCAATTTTTCGAAAAATACCCACTTGCTCGGCCCACCTCCACCTGCAATCTTAGCTTTCTCCAACTTATACTTCTTCTTAACCGTATCGATTCGATTCTTACACTGAATATCTGTTTTCGGAGTCTTCGTATAGTCCTCTCTGCCACTCACGATATCCGCCACTTCTTTCCAATGCTTCTGCTTTAAGTTCCCACGACTCAGCTCCAAATACCTCTCCCCCCACGCGTCGATTAAAACCGCAGTTGCGCCTTCGCTCCAGCAATCTTCTCTTCCGCCTCCGCCGCCGCCGCCGTTGTTCTTCGGCTGCGAAGGCTGCTGCTGTGGCGGCAGAAGCGCCAGCGCAAGCGCGTTTTCCTGTTGATGCGGCTCTTGTGGAGATGATGCTTCTGAAGGAGGAGCAGCGGCTACCGTTACGGTTATGCGACCGTTGGACGGCCGTGACGGTGACGACGGAGATGGAGATCCGGCTGCGCCGGCCGACGGATGCGATTGGATCTCTTCGTCTTCCTCCATCGAGATCCAGAAAATTCGATAATTTGAAAAAAAAAAGAAAAGAGAAAAGGACAATTAGGGTTTCGACGAGAGAGAGAATTAGGGATTTTTGTTTTTGGTTTTGGGAGCCTTATTAGTTCTTTTGTTTTTTTTTATCGGTTGACGGGAGGGAAAGTGGGGGGAAGTGACGGCGTCGGTGAAGGAGCATAGAAGAGGGGACACGTGGAGGAGCGAGAGTGAGGTGGAAGGATTTGATTGGGGAATTGTGGGGATCCCCTCACCGGCGTGAAAGGGTTGCCGGCTTTGGTTGTTGTACCGTCCCGTTTTTATCTGATTTAATTGGGGAATTGACGGTAAACGCCATCGTCTTTTGTTGAATTACCGGTTGTACTCTCGCCTTCCGCGTTATCATTTTCCGGTGCTGTACCTAAATTACCCTTCTGTACCCAAATTACTGGTAGTATCAAATCTTTGGTTGGTCAACTCGAAACCTCTCATGTGTTTGCGTGGAATTGAAACATATTAAGCTTTTCTTTTAACTACAATCCAGACATTTCATTATTTGTATCTCTTTTTTAGCTGCTTAATATTTATTGTGCCACTTTAAAAACAACTAAAATATCATTTAAGTCACATGGGACGTAAAATAATTATTGTTATATATTATATGTTGCATTTTTGTAATTTAAAATTAATATATTTGAGAAAAAATCAATTCCACTTCCTACGGTACAACCAATTGAATGCGGGTTTTTCTTTTTGGGTGCTTCCAATCAAGTAAATGTTTACCGACACGTAATCAAATCATGAACAAAATTTGATAGCACTTTTTACCAAAAAAAGATTTGTACTTAAGAGCAGGGGTAGTTTAGGCATTGGGGAAACCTTGAACTCAAAAAGTGTAGCAAGTTCCGATGACTTTGAGGTAATCCGTGCAGGTTGTGGATTTCATCGGGATTCCATCCTGATTCCTGATTCTAACGTAGATTTTACACGTGTCATACATTAGCTGGATTATGAGGGAAACGGAGAGGAACGTCGGGGGTTAAACGTTACCCAGTGTGTCGCTGGTAACCGACAAGTGTCCGGGATCTAGGTTTAAAACAGAACATGCTGACGTGGGTGGACAACGTATGCAACTGAGCTGAGGGTGACGTGCTTGGTGTAGCCGGTAATCACACGGTCTGTCGGTCGCTACTCTCTAAGTTGCGCCTTTGCGTCCATAAACTTCCAACTCCCTCAAGCACGCACGGCTCTGTAGCCGAAAAATAAAGAAAATGATAATATTGCAAGATTTATCAGTTGGTAAAAAAACCACTACTACTGACATTAAACATTTTCATTTTTGTTTAAAAGGTCACCAAAGTTGAACTTATAATAAGGTTATTAAATACTATTATTTACATATAAAATCATAGCTTTATCTAACCAAATGGTAAATACCGGTATAATCAATTTTGGGAATTCCTATTGGAATTGAATTTATAACACAAAGTTAAACAAGTGCTTGAACAATTTCAATGCATATATACCCAAAAATTTACTGATTGAAACTAATTGAAAGAAGCAGATTCCCTCGCAGTACCATGGGAGCCCATTATTGAATTCCCAAAGAGATGCAGACAACTATCTTTGAATTTGGAGTTGGGACCCCTTTGGCACTCATGCCATGATGAAATGATGATGGTCTTCTTATTGTGATCGCATCTTCCTGCCAAGAGCAAGCTGCTGGACCACCAGCTCGGCTCTGGAGCTCACATTTCTAAATTTGACAGAATTAGCAGCTAGCGTGGGAGGAACCTAAAGGCTAATTAATAAAGTGGAAAATATCAGTGGCCAATCCGGTGGAACACTGCAAAGCCTTATCAGCTTTTATTAAATTAAATGTTATACTAGTACTTTGTAAATCACGGATCATTCTCATTTGTTAATAAACAAGAATTCTAGTTTAGCTAACAAGGATAAACGTCATTTTCAGCATACGAAATGTTAAGATTTGATCGAACACAGTTTTGGTTTCGCTTACCCTGCACTGTCTCGAGGGAACATCCAAGAGTCAAGAGTGGAATTGGAGATGCAGCGTACCGGATCCCGCACCTCTCGCTTGCAAAGCCAACACTCTTACCGTTTGAGCTATATCCCCTCTACACAGAAGGTAATCAAGACTGGATTTCTCTGCTATTTGCTTTATGGATAATAGATACCAATTTGGAGCAAGTTCTAAATCAGCCTTTAGAAGCTTAAGACACAAAGAACTTAGTCATGCACTGTTTAAATCACCCAATTATTAATTGATCATTATGATTCTTTGATCCCAGTAATCTGCCCATTATTCTGCCATTCAAAGTAAAAAAAAAAAAATCTACCTATTGTTCTTGAGGTTTGTGACCGCCGTAGTTGAAGGTTCAAATAAAGGCGCGAATTAACAGCGTCGAGGGAGAAGACTGAAGGGTGCTATACGGCATCGTTTTGCTTCTGTTCCTTTCATGTTGAAACGCAACCTGTAGTGTCATTTCTTTTGTTATGTTTTTTAGTTGCTTAAGTCTTACAACTTACCTTACTGTCGTTTCATGAGTCTGTTTGTTAAGCCAATAAAGGCCATCTGTTCATTTCTTTTGTTTCTTCTTTAGCTGTTAAGACCCATTGCTGGCACAAAATTCAATGCTTTGAATATTGTGCTCAGCTGTTTTTCTCTTGTTATAGAGTCGAGCTTGGGGGAAGAAATTGTAATCTCGAGGCAAGAATTAGTATAGATGTAAAAGATGAAATAGGAATCGGCAGCTTGTTAATTCCAAATACTTTGCACTTGTTCTGTTTTTACTTCACGCTCTGGAAATTCATCTCTTCTGAGCTTAATGATTTTTATTTGAGTTTTCTTTCTCAAGGTTATTGTCTACTATATATTTGCTTATTAATGCTTAATCTCATGATCAAAAAGGTTTTAATTTTAAGACTTAACTTCTTTCTCAACTTCGTTTTCTATTTTAAGGACTCTCTGTCATATTTCGAAAATTATAAAGCATCGTCAATATGACTAATTAAACATCTTGTTTAATTGTAGAATCATATCTTGATTCCATTTTATTCATGTGTTAATATTAACTGTTAAATTATATATCTTTACTAGAGAACAAATCAAAGATAAGAACCATTGATGCCAAATGTATTAATTACTTTATAAGTTTGCACATTACATATGATATAATACGTATGTTCTAATAATATTAGTGCCTAAATCCAAGCCAGAGAAGCAATTGAAAGTTTATCTATGATATCCTTATCTGCTTCAGAACTAGTTAACCACAAGATTTCTTGTGCTCCATTGTGTTTGCTTGACCGCAATTGTTTTTCTATTATCATTATTATTATTATTATTATTATTATTATTATTATATGTTCTTTGGAATATACATGACTTACAAGAAAAAAAGGATTCAAACTTTGAATCTTAATCTTCACCTTGGATAACAATCACTAGTCCAAATTACCTTAATTAGGTTGTATATTTTGCTATCATTTTAAGCAGATGTCTGCCTGCCGGCCCAACATCAAAGAAGTCTCCTTTGATGATCATTCTCCCCGATTGTTGTTCCTTACTTCGACCTTCACTACTGGGAGTATCGAATCTATTAATTAATCAGGTCATATTGAAATTAACTATGGATTTGGAAGGGGCAGTTTGGCGTGTCAAATGGGTGAAGGGACCGGGAGCAGAAGATAGCTCAACCGTGCAAAACACTGCAAATGTCAATGAGAAAGTGAATTAAGTCAGAAGCAATTTAATTAGTCCACATTGACTGTTCTTTGTCCACAGCTTCACAAACTTTTTAGGTCTTGTTGATCAAATATAGCTATATCTTGAGATCAAAATTTTCTTGAATTACACCAGGTAGTTTTCCTGGTCCATTTGTATGGAAAAAATTTTGTTGGAAAGTGCCTGTAAAATTGGATCAACTCTGTTGGGCTTATATATATATAATGCATGATGAGACAGCTTACCTAACGCTGAATAAAACAGATGAGGGAGCTTCCAAAGTCATAAAGCATCTCTCATCTGACCCACATTTGGATTTAACTCAGAGCTAGTGGAGAGAGATTAGTGGCTGTACCGACTGGGTCAGTTTTTGTTTGCCCCCTCTTTCCCGGTAGCAAATCAGGCAAAAGCAAATTCCATTACGATAAGAGTTATAATAAGCTGCAAACGAGTTTCATTGAAAGAGGATCCATATGTACACAAAACAAAGCCAAGAAACAAAAACAAGAAAAGGAAAATCATATGTACAAAAACTTGAAGGAAAAAGAATCTCTAGGTAGCCAGAAGGATTATGCACAAAACAGCTGATCCCCTACGTCTTTCCTCTCTCGGAAACTCCAAGAAGCAGTGATTTTCTCAATCGGTTGCGATTGTTCACCATCACCCAATCCGTCTTTTTGTTGTAACCAACTTATTTATTAGCTATATATAGGCTATTGATATATGTATAATGAAATATCCATCAAAGTTTCTCTATGTACAAAAGCGTCTTCGATGCTGATTCTTCAAAAGAAAAATCGCCTATTCCTCTCTCAACGATCCAAAGCACTTATCACAATCCTGCAGCATATCAACACAAATGACAAAACATAATTGGTTAGCAACATGGCAGATAAACATTCCAAAACTTTAGCATTTGCATTTAATTTCTTGAACCTTAGTTTTCCTTTGCCTCTCTCTTTAAGTCATAGGGTAAGATATTGTAAATTCAGTGAAAGGCTCTCAAGTGAAGCATGGATTTTCGGTAGCTGTCTCTTTGATTATGTTAATTCGGGGACTATGGGGGTCATGGACTTCTTTTCCCTAGGAAAGTATTTTGAGTCAACTTTCACCTCATTTCAAGCCATGTTCCAAGTTATTTTGATTTGAATGACCATATTTATTCCAGGGGCTAAATATGGGTTGAGAGCAATTTTTGTAGGGAGGGGAGTGAATCAAGAGAGAGGCAAAGATAGAATGTGTGTTTATAAATAGCAAACAAAAGAGAGAGAACCAGTCGTAAACGGTCGGACTTCTAGACTCATCGGATTCCAGCGCTTCAGCCGACGATTTCCTCCTCGTGAATCTCCTGAAATCCCCACGTGGTGTCCCCGCTGCAACCATTAACACATGTTCTTAAGTACATATAATTACCAACACTTCAAAGACTCAGAGAGCAGAATTTCTCTTCCCTCATATCAAAAAGGAAAAATCACCCAATAAATACTGCCATCAAGCCATTTTAGTCTAAGAACTCAGCCCTAGGATACTAGAAAACAGTTAAAGAAGAAAATAAAACAGAGAGAACAAGAAAAGTGACCATGTAAATGAACTTACGTGAGAAAGGAGTCCCAGGAGTGCTCGACCCCGAAGGAGAATCCGGAGTTGAACTCGGCTCCACCGATAGGTTTCTAAAACCAGAGTTACTCTTAAGAATCGTAATGCTCCTAGTTATCATCATCTTATTATTACCATCAACAACAGGAGCAGGCGATGATCGTGTGGATGAAAACGAATCATACTTTCGTAGTTTTCCGAGGCCGGTTTCCGGCATGGGCCCGGCCAGCGTTTCGTCCCAAAGTTTGTGTAGGAACCCCATGATCGATGACCAACTCTTCTCTATAACGTAACACCCGTTCGATAGGCCGTAAACAACAAACAAAAAATTATTAGTATTCGATGAATATAGATTCTTTGCTAGTATAAGTCTTTTAATTTGTTTCTCTAACCCGGCCGAAACGACTGTTACTAAGAGAGGGGAAGGAACGAAACGTAAAAGGAAGATTGGCGAGGTGGTGGGGATATGCTGAAAGAGTATTTTTATTCTCAGAGAAGAAACGGCGGATTAGGGTTTTATAGAGAAATGGTTGAGAGAGAGAAAGAAGAGATAAGGTGTCGAAGTTAAAACTTCTTTTTTCTTTTTTTAGGGTGCATGGCTCCGGCTAAATATGGCTTCATCTGGAGCCATCAAACGAAACAGGGTTAAATCGGGATTACTCTAAAACCAGTGTTACTCTTAATAGTAATGAAATGTTGAGTACAATTACCGGCCACTTTAATGTTTTTGATATTAACCTCAAATGCAAGACTATTGTGTAATATATATGTAGCACGGTCTCCAATGCTAAGGAATTTATGTATTTTTTATCAACAATTAATGTGGTACATATTAATGATAAATGAGAAATGATCACTGCATTAAGTAAATGTTATTTGTATTCTTTTATTCATCCGATTGCTCTTCAAATATAATTAAGGTATTAATTTGCTTGTCGTCATAATCCTACTCTATGTTGTTCTCCAGATTTGAGCCTTCCATTATTAATAGTAACAATTTGATTATTTCTTTCATTTATTTAAAGGATGGAAGGCCATTCTCAATATCAACAACAACATCAACAAACTTATTATTGTTGTCGTTACAATTAGAAATTGACTTAAAGTAATGCACATTTGAAACCCAATATATATAGAATTCCAAAAAAGGTGAAATGGAAATGAACCAGCCAAATTTTTTGGCAAAGCCGAGAGGAGAAATGGGAAGTCAGCTCCAAAGTAATGGGAGCCATTTAGCCGGAGGACTTGGTCAAGTGGGTGGGAACATGTGGTTCCCACTTCGATAGATATAGTTTTTACACGTCAATAGGATAAGATTGAAGTAAATCTAGATCCACCAACATTTGATGAAGAGGTGGTGTAAGAGTAGTAGGACCCCTTCTCTGCCACGTGACAAGGATTGCGCATCTAGCCAGCCTATGCTATAACACCTTCGAGGCTGCATAATCAGATTAATTTACATTTGATTTTCAATAGTAATCCAATATTATAATGCCACATATGTTTGCATAGATTAATGGTTTTATGTTTAAGCTAAGCTCATTTACAACTTTTAAGATAATGGCAATAGTTTATACCAGTTAGGGTTTAAATAAATATGGGTTCATGTTGAATAATCTCCACCCGGCAGGCATGGACTTCTTTCTATTCTTACACTAATTACTGTTCAATACCTTAATCATCACTATTAATTTGTGTGAACGATCATTCTCATTCTCAGAAAATCAAAAGATTAAGGTAGTCATATTTTGAGCTTAAGTTCCATTTATACTTTTTTTACTTTTACTTAACATGATTGATGATTAATCTGTTAGGTTGGTAACATGAGTTTGTAATATAAGTGGAACATTAATATTAAAGTGGTTGGATTAGGTTTAACTTGATTTGGTTTGCCCCAACAGTGCACTCCTTCCCCTTGAGGTAAAAGGAATTCCTGCCCAACGTAGAGAAGAAAAGAGTTGAAATTTATATGCTATAATTTCACGAGACAGGATAAAACCTATGGGAAGGGACAGGTAACGCGCTTATCATTCTTTTTTATTGAATTTAAAAGAAAAAGGTACTAGTGTTAAAAATATTGTGAGTTGGAGGCTTGCAAGTTGCAACAATTTCCAAAACCCTCTTGTCTTTTGTCAAAATTCAAGCAAAGAACCAATGGATGATCATCTTGCCTTGTAGTGATGTCTTCTTTTTTTTTTTGTCTAAAGAGATATATATAAGTCTCAAATGCTCAAAGAGAGACACCCCATTTATCTGGAAAGGGACTTTCTTTATTATTAACCTAAGCAACATGTCTGGTCATCAAGCATTCTGATTAGATATTTCAATTTCTTAAATCCTTTTCTGATTAAGTCTTAATTATATAAAATAATGGGATTAAAATAAAATCTATTACTATACTACAATCCAATATTAAATTTTACTACATCAATTCAATTTTATTGAATTTTATTATTGTGCTTTCACTTTTGTTGATTTTAAAATAAAAAGTAATGAATTTGAAAATTTTCATGAAATATTTCATTAATGTAAATGACAAATTTTTATATTAAAAAAATTAACAAAATAAAAAAAACAATGACAAAATTTAACAACATTCAAATACTGTTAAAATTCATTAATCTTAATCCATGCTACAAATGACAAATTTGATCTTAAACCTTAAAGTAATTGGTTAATTTGAATATATATATATATATATATATATAAAATAATCAGTGCCAAAGTTGAGTGGGTATTGAAGTAAAAAGGACAGCAACCTGTTTGAATATAGAAGATGTGGCTATCACTGAAGATCGTGATTGAACTGTGTCAGGAAAAAAATTTGGCTTGATTCTTCAAATCCATTTGGGTGTCAAATTCACATCAGAAATGGTCCCCTGGCAATTTCAATAACTCTGAAAATATTTTCCCTCAGATCCAGTAAACGGCCCGGCAAAGACTTTCCTTGTTGTATCAACAAGGACTTAATTACCTAGCTAGACGGTTGAGATAAGCAGACTCAACATTAACTGATAGACTTATATACTTGGTTGAAAATTGTCCTCAATTATTCAATGTGGTTAGGTAAGTTTTGATAGTGAAGGAAACATTTCTCATTTCTTGTATTGTTGAGAAAGAGAAAATATGGTTATCAAATTACATCATCGCGTTTACTTTCTTTCTCTGTTTCCTTTTCCTTACCCTTTCATTTTTTTTCTTCTTCTTCTGTGTTTATAATTGTTTAAATGATTCAATAATTGGGTTTTGCGTAATGATAAGAATTAATTGAATATCAAGTTATTGGATTTCTAGCAATTTGAAATATTTGTTTGGAGTATTGACTATGTAACTATTGCAGTAATAACAGTATTAGTTTTTCACTGTTTCAGACTGTCCCAACTGATGTACGTTCTATAAATATATATATATATATATATATATATAATATAATATTTGAAAGAAATTCTATTTCTAATGTGTTTAGAAAAATCTGAAGACCATCCCCTTCTTTTTGACTAATGCCTGTATTCTTCCCAAGGACTTTGCACATGACAAAAGGGAAGGAAAGCGTATGTTTTTTATAATTATTATATTATTTATTAATTATTTACAATCATGATTTATATAAACTTTACAAAAATATTATATGAAACTTATGTTTATAAGTGGTACATCTTTATAGACTATTTTTTATTAGGATTGAATATTTAGAAGATTATAATAAAAATGTTGGGAGTGAAATGTTCCCGACAAAAAATTAAGTTACTTTGAATAAAAATCTGTGACATGTTAGCACAACCAAAAATTCAGTGAGATAAATTAGAAAGAAAATGTATGAATTTACTATTTTATCTATTTTTGCAAAAATTGGTAAGTTCTTTAGTGTAATGACTTATTTTTTTTAATCTCATTTCTATTTCTCTTTTCCTTTCCTCGTATATGTTTGTTCATCACTGAGGAAAAAAGTAGATTATTCTCTACCTACCTATGTTGCAATAAATGGCTCAATTTAAGAGTGAGCACAATCAAATTAGATCAATTATCTATTTAAATTAAATGTAATTTGAATAAAATGATTTGGTTTAATTGATCTATTAGTTTAATTGGTCTAAAATATTTGGTCCAATTGGTTTTTTAATTGGTTCTCAGTTTTAAAATTTTTATACCAGTCCACTCAAAAAATCAAACTAATTATATATATATTAGTATATATAATATTGTTTTATTATAGTAAACTTAATTAATAATATACTTAAAATTTATTAATTTATTATATGTACATACACAAATTATAATCATAGCAATTTTATATTAGCTATATATATTTATTCATTCATAAACCTATATTAATATGAAATTACAAGTTATATATTTAAATTATATAACTTATACATTAATATTACAATATATGATAGTA
The DNA here is from genome assembly GCF_002168275.2 of Theobroma umbraticum. NCBI lineage: Eukaryota > Viridiplantae > Streptophyta > Magnoliopsida > Malvales > Malvaceae > Theobroma > Theobroma umbraticum. The sequence continues at coordinate 5,022,590 of NW_018397267.1, read as the reverse complement.
AATATCCTACATATTTATATGTTATAATTATTATATCGTATTACACCTTAATAATGTTTCATAATATAAAATATTATGAATATACATATATAATTGTATAAATTTATTATATATAATATATTTATACATAAGCATTACTATAACTTATAATAAATTTTATTTATATAACTACATTTAATAACTTTATTAGTTATCATCTTAGTTTTTATAACATATTATTTATAGTTAGTTATTATTTATACAAACTTTGATATAA
>NW_018397267.1:5000031-5022324 GCF_002168275.2 Theobroma umbraticum | reverse complement strand
CATATAAGTTGTGTCATTAATTTCATATATATATATAAATTAAACTAATATATTATATATATATATTTAATTTATATATAAATATTTTTATAATTTATAATAGATTTTATTTATATGATTACACTTAATAACTTTATTACTCATCATCTTACTTTTACAACACATTATTTATAATTAGTTATTGGTCAAAATAACTCAGAAGTCCCTGTATTAGGATATTTTTTTCACTTTAGTCTCTCTATTCAAAATCGATACTAAAGTTATTAGTCATCATCTTACTTTTTATAATACATTGTTTATAATTAGTTATTGATCAAAATAACTTGGAAGTCCCTATATTATGGTATTTTCTTCAATTTAGTCGCTCTACTCAAAATTATCATATTTTAATCTTTTAATATTAAAAATTATTTCAATTTAGTCTCTCTAACATTTTCCATCCAAATTGATTGTTACGATGCTAATGTCAGCGTTGACGTGGCATATAAAGTCAACATGTCAACGGTGATGTGGCATTTATAGATTTAAGTTGCCATGTGGCACGTCAAGAGGTTGCTACATGGCAATTTATTCTTCAAAAGATGCACTTGCTAAAATTTGAACTCAAGACCCCTAACAAATAAACCTATATCTTTACTATCATATCTAAACTCTTACGTTTAATAATATCTTACCTGAATTTCTTTTTTTTTTAAGTTTTTTTGTCTTCCATAAACTTATGTCATTTTTAAACTTTCTTATACTCTTTAAAACCATAACCATAAAAACCCTTTGGAACTTTTTTCTCAAAACGATGTAATTTTATGAAAAGAAAGAAAAAAGGTAAGAAAGAGAAGAAGGTTCTAAAACAATGTAGTTCTATGAAAAGAAAGGAAAAAATAAGAAAGAAAAAGAAAGAAGAAAAGAAAAAAAAATTCAAGCAAAATATTATAAAACATAAGAGTTTAGGTGTTAGGGTAAAAATGCTGGTTTATTTGTTAGATGTGCTAGGTTCAAATCTTAACAAGTGCACCTTTTGAAGAATAAATTACCATGTGCAAACTTGAACCCATAAGTGTCACGTAAGCAACTCAACCTTAGAATGTGATGTGATACTGACACGTTAATAACCAAAACCCTTTTATATGTCATGTTAGCGGTGGCATCAATACTATAATGTTCAATTTAAATGAAAAATGTTAGAGGGATTAAATTAAAAAAATTTTCAAAATTAAAAAATTAAAATATTACGATTTTGAGTAAAAAGACTAAATTAAAGAAAATACCCTAGTATAGAGACTTCTCAGGTTTTTTGACTATTGGTTATTATTTATACAAACTTTAATATAAAAATTAAAACATGATAACATATAAGTTGTGTAATTAATTTCATATATATAATAAGTAATATTCTATATATTTAATTTATGTAAAAACATTACTATAATTTAAAATAATTTTTTTTATATGATTACACTTAATAACTTTGTTAGTTATGATCTTAGTTTTTATAACATATTATTTATAATTAGTTGTTATTTATACAAACTTGGATATAAAACATTATAACGTTATAGTTTTATTTTGTTAATGTTAATTTTATTATCTTTGACTTTTTGTTATGTTGAATCTTGAATGTTAATTTGATGGTTCATGCAAAAAGGCATAATTATGTGAGTCGAAGAACAAATGTATGTTTTTTTTATGTTTATATATTTGTATATTTTATAATTATATATATAATTTATAAATTTTAATATTATAATTTAAAAAAAAAGATAAAATTTTGATTCGTTGGTCCAAGATCAATCAGTCAAATTAATTTTATATTTAATTAATTTAATTTTTTTTTATATTTGATTGATTTTTTAAAAGTATTTAATCTATTTGATAATATGACGGACTAAAACATCCAATCTATTCATTTCCTCACTTCTAAACTAAACCCGATACCTAAGCTTGTTGCGCCAAATAAATGGCCAAGAGTTTGGGCTAGGCATACCTCTGAAACACTGGGTTGGACTGGGCCTTGCTTGTTTAATCTTTGGGCTGGAGCTGGACTGAGTTGAGGGAGCTTCAATCCAAATCCCCGATGAAGACGAAGAATAGCATCGTATGATGGCCTCATTGAAAGCCCAGTCGTCACCCACGACCAGGCTCCAAATGCTTCTCAATCGACTCATGCTCAAAGGAAACGTCAGTCGTTAGCCATATTAGCTCCAGTATTACTCCCGTTAATTCATGGTCCTCCATCCGTTTTAACATTCCCCCGGGAGTGTTACAAATAGTCTATCATTGCACGACAACCTCCCGTGCATATAATAAATAGTTAAAATGCACAATCTTTGCATATCACAGCATGTTTTATTTGTTGATGGGGAAGAGAGATTCATGTTCAGCTTTTTGAGTAGAGTATTATTTGTTTTTATTGTTGAGGCAAATGTTTAAACGAATAGTAAAATATCTTTAATTTAAGGAGAAAAATGTTTATTATGCATATATGTTATATGTTTAATTAGAATAGAGACCGTAATCCTAAGGATCAATTTTCAACCGAAGATCTAAAACTTAATATAAAGTATTTTAACAGATAAGTACTAGACCACAAACCAAGCCAGTTTATAGCTAGGACCTTCCCCAACTTGCAACATGCTGCCCGTGATTTAATTAAGAGATTGAATCCTTACATTTGGGAACCTAGCCTCTGAATGGAAAACAGGGTACAAAGAAATGCCTCTTCTTTACAACTGGGAACAAACGTCAACAATGATAAAACTAAAACCATTCCTAGCTAGAAGGCGTGAATCTTGATGATTTCCCTGGAATTGTCCTGAGGTTTCTAATCTGATTATATATATATATATATATACACATATATATTGTATTTCAGCTTGGTACTCACCACCTTTATTTTTTAAACACTAAACTCGTAGCCCTAATAATCAAGGTTAACATCTTGGACCCCTCCAAAAGAATAATCAAATTTTAACATCAACTTGTACTTTTGTTTAAGCTTTTCTTTGTATCCCAACTATTCCTCCACTTGTCCACTTTGCCATATATTACAGCAACTAGTTCCCATGATTATCATAAGTTTCTCCATTGCAACTATACTCTAGCTTGAATTTTGTTGCTTGGTGAGGGCAACTTTGGGAAAACTATTGCACAAAAACATACTTTAGATGCCACATACATAGCATATGTCTTAATCTTTGCAACAAGGACTATTGTAATTGTATGAAGGTTTCATCTAATGATTGTATGCTTAAAATAGTTTGAATTAATTATGGTGTTTATATATATATATTTATATATGGAAATGTTTGACGAATTATTCTTAAGATGATGAAATTTTTGTCATTTTCTTGAATTTTTTTAAATAATTTAATAGTACAAAAAGTATATTTGATTTAATATGCTTTTGAAAATAATGACATATTTTCTGAAACAATGAATAAAGTATAGTGATAATTTATTAAATAATTAATTACAAAATACAAATCTAATTCGAATTAAGTGAAATCGATGAAATCGATATCAAGGTAGTATTAGAGAAACATTCGACGAACAATTGACCATATTTGACTTTTATATTATTTTTTATGAAATGATGAAAACAATTTTAGGTTGAAATTTTCGCACCCCCATTTTAAATGAAAAGGTAAATCATTATAGTTATAATTTTGCAGCTTATATACAATTATTTATAATCATCATAGAAAAAATTAAAATTTTATGATTAATTTACCATATTAACATCATATAAAACAAAATACGAATTCACATATATTACAAAGAAAGTAATTGACTTGTTATATCAAAAATAAAAAATGATTAGATATATTGAGTTTCTGAAAGTCCTTCATAGAAAGCATGTGCATGAAAGATTTTAAAATGAAACATACTTTTATTTGACTCAATTATCATGTTGATGTATATATAAGTTAATTCTCATCGTTATGAATGCATGATCACTTGTGGAGTTATCAGTGAAATTATTTCTTTGCTCAGAAGATAATAGTGCCTTTTGGTAGAGACTGGAGTGGGTAAAGATTCAATAAGTAAAGGGTTTTAACACACACCGACCTGTCCCCAAATCTGATCCCTAAAACAGGAAGGCTACAGGAAAGCATCATGGGAATAAAATACTTTCAACATAAAGGCTCAACCATTCTTTAGTACTACCATGTTAGATAGTTTAGTCACTTCAATCAAGTTATTGCCCCCACAAATGTTTTTTTCCCATTGAAATGGAATCAAACAGCCCCTTGAATTGAGACCAGCAGTAATATTTTCTCTTCCCTGAAATAAAATAATCGCCAGACAGAAACCAGGCAAGTTGTCCAAATTGAATGGCAATGGAAAGCGATGGAAAACGAGGAGAAAAGTAGAGCCTTGGGACTCGGCATTGAATTTTGTTCGGCAACTTGCAACGGTGGGGCCCCACGGACGCTGTTTTCCTTTCCCTTCACCAAACCAAACTGAGGGGACTGTCCGCTCACCATCAAAACAACAGGCAGACGAAGGAGGCTTTTTGGGGTGCCTGCCTTGGATTATCACCGCATTCTCACTTGCTCTTTTTGGGTTCCTGTCCCACGTGACATTGGACCCACCCAACACTGCCACTTCACCATACCAACAGGTTTTTGCCCGCAGAAAAGATTTTGGACACATTTTTGGCTCACCCTTCTACAAGCAGCGCCCAAGACTGCCCTGTTTCCATTTTTTGACTTTGCATGGTGCTGCTAGTTTAGAACGACCCTGAAATTTGAGAATGATGAAAAAGCAAAATAAGTTCTATAGTCCAACTTTTTCCATCTTATCAACAGTCTTAAAGCTAGATATCCGTGACCTGGTGGATGTAAATGCATACATGCAGCATGATTTCATTTGAATTCGAGTACGGAACATGATAATACACCACGCCATCGTTGGGAATTTACGGTCCAAATGTGCTGGCAAGGAATAATGGAAGCCCATCGATTAATGTATACTACAGAGTACTCAAGATGGCAAAACTAAAAAAGAGTACAAAGCCACAGATGAAAAGTCATTGACATGGTTACCACAGCTAGAATGGCAAAACATGACAACAGAGGCAAAACTCTAATAGCCGCCTCGTTTCTTCGCGTTGCTCAAGTAAAAGAGCCAGATTAATCTTCTTGCGATTGTATGGCTTTCCCTAGTGCTGATGTTGCCGCTTTGGCACTGTCCATTACAATCAAAACCTCCCCCTCCGGCACAGGATGCACCTTCATCTCCCTAGTTTGGTCAAGTCAATACGCTAAGTTGGCCAAGGTTGAATTTTCATTAATCAATTAGTAAACTGGTGTATCATCAAGCAGAAATGCCACAGTCGGTGGAAGTAACATCATGGCCAGATGAAACCTTTTGTTTCCTGCCATTTCTCCGTCTACTACCGCCTGCTGCTCCTTGCATTCCTCCTCTGGCTCCTCTGCGTTGCTTGATATCTTGCCTGTGTTCCACCTGACTTCACAACATCAATCAGAAACAATACATTAATGTGAATTCTACATTTACTTGAAAGGATGGCGGGCGGACCAGAGTATTTCAAATTAATACCTCAGCCAAAATTTACTTTGCGTTCGTCCAAATACTTAGTCCTGTTTCGAATCTTATACTTTAGATAACACATCTTAGTCTTGAAATAAACAAACAACAAAATACAAGCACTTTCGGCCTCTCTTCATACCTAATATACCTAGTTCACTGTTTGCTGCCTCAATGATAATGTTTGTATTGTTTTTTCTGACACATGCCTTGACCCAAAAGTTTGACAAAGATTAACCAAAAGACTGGACTAGATGTTAGAGCTTTTAAATACCAATCTACCTTCAAAGTGCAGAACTAAAGCCATACAATGAGTTTCTATATATCATATGATCAGACAACAAATCCAGCTTATGAATAGAATACACACTTTAGTCGAGCACAGAACAGATTACAGCTGTATTCAGCTTATTTCGCATGCATTAAGAACCCCACATTTTGTAAACTAAATTCCTTCCAACCTCAAACCCAAGTCTTTAATATCCAACTTACCTAATCCACTATAACATTTAGAATGCCATGAGCCCATGACACACTAGGAATTCACAGATTACATAACATATAGTAGGATAGTATGCAGGAAAGTATTGCACTTACCCCCAGACAAAAACTGTGAAATTGTGCATCGAAGCTAGAAGAACTCTCCAGCCTAGTCTCCTCAGAACTCATTTCAGAGGAATTCCGCTTGTTGGAGCTGGAACTTTCACCATATGACCCAAACGATGATGAAGCAGAACAGGAAGTAGTGGACTGACCAGTAGACTCAAATGAATCAATGTCCGCTTGGAACATTTCTTCAAACAATTCCTGTAGTTCCTCGAAGCTTTCCTCTCCATTTTCCTATAAGTTCAAAATTACATAAACATTGTAAAACCTACTATTTAAAGCAAGTACTAGTTAAAAAATTTTTCTGATCAATTCCTTGGTGTTACAGTTGGATGTATTTTGGAATAACCAAAGTTTGATCAAACTTCAAAATGCGCTTCCCCATGAAGCCACAACCTTTTAGACTCTAGAATTCTTCTTGGAACATTCCATTATCTCATGGGGAGAGGGTTACTGCTCTAAACATTGAAACCTGTTAGACCATTAAATGGCACCTAATAGCGTAACATAGCATCATTCTCTTAAATATGTAGTGGAATGAATATAATCAAACTGATTAATTGTTGGAAATACCTGGAAGATACAAATATAATTAAACAAATCCACTTTCCCAGGGCCCCCCAAGTCTTCCTTTCAATGTGTCCTTCCATGGAGTAGGGAGACCATTGGCCAATCCCTATAATGGGCCCAACTGTAAAGGACTTGGTGCGATTCCGAACAGATAAACGATCACATCAACCATAAATTAAAAAGCGAAAAAAAAGAAAATCAGAAGACAAATCGGGCCTGTACAAAAAATAATTTTCTTTTGGACTCGTGACCTCTAACTGGCCCATTTGCAATCTCTTCTGTCAACTAAACAGAAGCAATGCCACAAATATAAAGGTTAAAAACAGCTAATACCTAGGATTTTCCAAAAGCAACCCCTTACCCTCCGATTACTTGCTCTATAATTTGTATAGGTTACATAACAATAAAAACGAAATTGGATCCAAAAACCCATGGACTCTCCTCCTTTTCATCAATCAATGAAATAAGAAACAGAAGCTTACACTAGATTTTGTCTGGCTCATCATCACTGCCATTTCGTTCAAAAAATCTCCCATTCCCTGCAAATAACCATTCGAAAAGGAATGCTTTTGTTTTCAAGATGGCTTTGACTATCCTTAATCTCATTTAAGGAAAGTAAAAGAGAAAAGAGAGAAAAAACACAAAAGAACGATAAAAAAGCAGTTAAGAAGAGAGAAGAAAGGTACATTTTCGTCATCATCACTGTCATAAGCTCCTACGTCGTACAGAAACCTCTTGTTTGAGTCAGACAGAACTGTAAGACAAGTCAGGGCAGAGAAACAAGAAACGTAGAAAAGTGAGTCAAAAACAGCATCTCGTGAATCCAATAATTCCCACTCAAAATACTTTAAAATGAAATCAACTTTATCAGTTATTACTATAAAAATGAATATTGCACTCGCATCGAGAAATAATACTAAAATAACAATATTAAATAGTAAGCGAAAATTACCAGAATAGGCTTGTTGAATGGCCTGAAATTTCTTCTTGGCTTCGTCCACGAACTTTGCATTTCCCGAGGCTGAGCAACGATCAGGGTGCCATCTCTGTCCCAACACATACAAGACAACAAAAAACCACTTGATTTTACTACAAAAATCGTTCAACTCGTTCACACAATTCTCCCCTGGACAATTTCCAACCCCATCTTTTCTTTCTTCATTAACCAATATCTAGTTCCCCAGGTTTGTTATGAAAAACCCATTATTTCCATGTTACAATTATGCCTCGGAAATCTACAGGATCCGTTTATAAGCTTGGATACGAGTAACTTTTTTTTTTAGCAAAAACTAGAGTTTTAATTGAATTATGAATTCCAGGTTCAAAGTGCATGAGCATACATTAAGACCACAACAGATACAATTCAAATCAAACATTATGATCTTTCAAAGTCTAGTTTTTTTATCTCAATTTTAACAGGACCAAGTTGATTGAAATCTGGGCTATGGAAAAAGACAAAAGAGAGATGGTTCAAAGAAGGATGGCTAAAACTCTAACCAGGGCAAGTTTCTTATAAGCAGTCCTGAGCTCTGTCGGAGTGCATTCTTTATTCAACCCCAAAACTGCATAAAAATCATTGTTTTTCTCTTCTCCATTTGCCATTCTTCGAAACCAAACCAACAAACCCAATCTCAAAATCAACAACAACCCAAAACAGAGTCCTTGTCTTGTCGACAAATTATAACCAACAACAACAACAACAAAACTTAAAACCAAAAACCAGGAACCAAAAGAACTTGAAACCAAGCCAAACCCACCTATGATATAAACGCCAAAACAGGACTAAATTCTTATAAACATGACTTAGGACTACATCTTTGTGGAACTGCAACACGGAATCCTTAGCACATCTTTCCGTGAAGGGAAAGTTTTGAAGATGAGAAGAGAGAAAAAAAAATTAAAAACAGAGTACACGAGAGAGGAAGGAAAGGAAATAGTCCCCCTTTCTCTCCCCACAACGCTAAAGGCCAAGAACTCTCCAGAAACCGGTCATTTATATCAGTTTTTATGGTTTGTTTGTTGTTGGTATTTGTTTATTCATTTCTTTTCTTCAAAAGAAATAATATTGCCCAGATTATAATAAAATAAGTAAAGAAATGATAATACAAGGAATAAAAATAAATGAGTTTTCTGTGTGGGGGGATGATAGATAAGGTTAATGTACGGTGGGGATTGGATGAGAGTGGTAGATATTTTTGCAGATTTGTGTATCCAGAAGGTTCTGTGTTTACTGTGAAAGGGGGAAGGGTCCTTTCTGACGGCAACTTTGGCCATGTTAACGAATTAAATTAAATATTATTACAGACATTAATGTAACAGCAGAAAGAAAAAAGAAAAGTTGGGTCCCGCTTTAATGTTACTGTTTAACAGCTTAGCTTACAACAACAGCTTGTGGATAACCTCCTGGGTCAATTGTTGACTGGAATTTTGGTTTTCTTTTTTTTTTTAATCCTCATAAACAGTTGAAAATGATATGGAGCTCGTTAGTGCCAACCATTGAGTAAAGAAGGCATTCAGCACATGCTGAACCAACTAGGCCACCCAGCTTCGGGTGGCTCTTTGCTAGGTCAAGTCTTAGAGTTTGGAATACAAAAATATGAGATTGACTAATATTTGGAGGATTCCATTTCAATTGAATTAAAAATGATAAAATAAATTTAGATAAAAATTTTAAATTCAAGTCATGATTGTGTGATAACTAAGATGAAAATTGGGCCAACTTGAGCCTAGTTGAAGGGCCCATGCTGATGCTAGATAGTGGGCTTCATCAGGTTTTGTCAAATTCAACTGGCGAGTGATTAACTTGTCCTTAATTTTACCGGCTAAATATTCGAATTGAGGTTAAATATTTTGATACTTTTTTAATTATAAATTACGTTAAAAATATAATTAATATATGTCATGTTAAAAAATAAATTTATTATATATTATATTAAAAAATATAATTATTATATATTATATTAAAAATATAATTATTACATATCATGTTAAAATTTTTTTTATTACGTTAAAAAATTAATTATTACATACTATAATGAAAAAGTTATTATATAAAATCATAATATGAATTGTTTTGATTTAATAAAAAAGACTTTTTGATAAAATTATGTTTCTGTATCTTATTCTTTCAAGTTAACGTCTTACTTCATCCTATATGCATAAGATACCTTTCATCTTACCTTTAATTATAAAAAATTAAAAATATTTAATTTTTGATTATTATGATTAAAATATTCAATCCTAAATTAATAAAAATCTAAAAATTTTGATCTCAAATTGAAAGTTTAGACTAATTTTATCTTACAACATGATTTATAAATGGGGCTTCATTCTTTGACCCGCCTTCTTCTGTTTTATATTAGAAAAATATGACTGTTGGTGTTTGTTTTGACCTGTCTTTGTCTTTATCCTCCTCTCTACACTCTTTAGTTTTGACAACTAAATTCAGTGTATACAATACCTTCAGACCCAACTTGCTCTTCGTTCAGTGTCCTTGTCCGAGGAACTGATTATGTCAAGTCAAGCTAGTAATGTTTTAAAGTCTAAGGATTGGCAAATCAAAGTTTATTTTTGATTCAGTTGACCTAACTGCATAAATAAAAAGTGTTAAAATTTGGCTTTTAAAATCATGTAAAAGCCACCACTGTCGGTTCTGCAAGTTGCCACATATATATATATATATATATCTGTATATATATGTATGTAATTTGAAGCAACCCTTTGGGGTCAAGATTCTGATACATTGGAATTCAATTCTTTGAACATGACATACATTTAACAGGAATATCCAAAAACAAATAACCAAATGCTAACAAGTGTTAAATAAGGCATTTGATCTTTACAGCTTAGTAACTGATATACCAAAAGCATTGAGTAGATAAACAAATTAAAGCTGAAATCAGAAATCACACGAGGAATAGTTGGGCAAACCCAAAGAAAGTTGTTGTTGGAGATTAATGCATCAAAGTTTGGACATCGATCAATGAACATATGGAATCAATGGCCTTTGAAGTAGTGGGGGCAGTCAAGGTGCTCACCATTCAACAGCTGGATAAAATTTGGCATTGAGAGAGAAAGAAAGAAAGAAAGAAAGAAAGTTGTTGATCTGACAAGCCGCAACGCCCAGGGAGAGTGTGGTCCAAGTTCCTAGGAAAGAAAGAAGAAGAAGGTCGTCGAAATGCCCACGTGATTTTGTATTGGAAGGTGCTCGGAATCACGTGCCTTTGTGTAACATTTTAGAACCAACATGACCTTATGATTCTCTCTCTGGCAAGTTGCGGGAAGGATTTTGCATACCGAGACGGAGAAGATTTCAGAAGCAAAGTTTTGGTTTTGTCCTTTAGTATGGCAAGGGATTTGTGGGTGAGTGGCCTAGCTTGTAATACTTCTCTTAAAAATCTTTAGCAACCATATGCAGTAGTTTGTATGAGAAGATTTTTGGTAACCAAAATGAGATTCATATGCAAAATTTGTGACCCTAAAGATAGGAAGAAGTGAATCAACTTCAATTAGTTCGTATAATGGGTCAATAATGAATACGACAGTGTCTCAAATCATTGAATTGGGATCACTTTCTTTCAATTTGTTACCATGCTTCATTGGCCACTCCTTCCTCTCACATTATCCAATTAGCATGTTTAGCCAAGCAAAATCAAACTCATATGAGCACACTTTTTTTCTTTTACCTCTCTAATGCCCACCCATTTGCCAGTTGCAATCGAAAGTGATGAACTAACTGTCAAATACTAGTTGTAAACAAAGTGGCAGCACATAGCCGATAGAGGAAAGCCAAATCCTGTTGCCTGTTGGCCGTTTCTATAAATTACGTGTACAAATTGAAACAAAGGCCCTTTTTGACAAATGGAAAAGAAGGGAAGAATGTAGAAACAAGGTCCAATTGCTGCAGCCTGCACGTAATTGAACCTTTTGAACTATAAACAAGAAGGACTACTTGGATAAAGAAAGATTTCTGATAGATTAACTGAACAAAAATGAAAGGTCCTTTTCCAGCCCACCACCTCATTGAGGTTCCAATCACTATTTTTCGTTTCGCTTTATCCGTTTTACCATGAAATTGGGTAGATAGTAAGTTAAGCTAGGGTTGGTCAAGAGTAGACACATGATTTGCCTTTCAAAAAAGAAAAACAAAAATAGACACATGATTTTAGGCCCTGGCCTTGTTAAATGTTAAAGGTCAAGCAGCTAGCTTTGTTTTTATGATACTTTTCACATCAACATAATTCAGGTGGAACGGTAGAGGTCTTAGTCTCGACTGGGGCGCGGTGGTAAAGCCCCACTCTAATGACAGGCCTGCAATTCCGTAAGAAAACAATAATCGATCCATGGCCAACTTGTACAAACCACTAATTTCCCAGCATGGGATTTAAAAAGAAAGAAAAGCAGCCTTTAAAGACATTAAAATGACTAAAAGAAAGAAATTTATAATCTTTGGAGGCATTCATTTCATGTTTAACAACGCAGATGGGAAATACCTTAGTGAAGGCAAAAGCTAGAAAAATAACTGCAGTGATCGGGAATAATTTGCTTATATATACCGGAAAACATTTTTAACAGCACATTATAAAACAAATTGTTACAATAACAAAATTGAAGACCTCGATTATCCAGTTGGCTAGAGTATCAGTCATTCTGTCCGCAGGGCTTTAATCCAATCAATTTCCACTCTGAAATCACCTGGCCCAGACTTAGCACCTGGAACACCACCTTCAGCATTAACTGATAGAGACATCCCAAGGATACGAGATGGATTCATCTCCAACTTTGCATCTATAACATTTCCTCTCCATGTTGGCAAATAATGAGCAAGAGGAATCTGCAAGATAATACAAACCATATCAAGCAAAATCCAAAAATTTCAGTAATCTTAAAAATGAAGAAAGCAAAATTTGTTTCAGTTTTGCTGATGTAAATCAATCCTTTGTCCCCACCTAAAATAATATTCCACAAGGGATGCAACCGAGCCAACTGAGACCTCTCCAAACTCATAGTTAGAAACCTAAAATGTGCCATTTGCAAGCTCTTACATATTGCAAGTGGATGTCAGAGGCAAAACAGAAAACTTGCAAATAGTCTTTTGTTTCCTTATCAGTTAGAATATAGCAGTAAGCAGTAATTTCATGGCATAGTTTAGATTTCTTTTCCAGTCATATATCTGACAGCATCCCACTGATAAGTGAAGAAAAGAGCTTCACTTCATTCATCACACTTGAATTATGTTCACCAAAGCACACAAGACATCAACTTATAATCCATAGTATTCTCCTTTTGTTTTGCCATGCATTATCTATTTATTTCTTTTGTCAGTAAAGCTGAGATATAACACAAAAAGCACATATGAAAGTGACTCAGGTTGGTTAAATTAAACAAATCCTTCATAAATTCTCTTTTACTTGGAAAGAAGGTTTATAAGATAGTATCATTTTAGATTCTCCATAGAAAGTGTGTTAGAGCAACAAGGCATGGCACGAACTGATGGCATGACACTTACAGGGAGAATTTGCCTAGTATCATGGAAGTTAATCATAATTTATCACTGAACAGTTATAAAGAAAGATGGCCTATAGCATGGACCAAATCCTCCATAAGGAATTCTGAATTTCATATCTAAAGGCCATTATCAACTTAAATTCCATGTTCAAGAGTTCAACAATCTTTTGAAATGCAGTAATATGCAGGATTTATGGCACCCTACGAGTAGAAACCACTAACATCAATCTCTAAGAATATGAGCTTGAGGAATATGACAGTTTTACCTTTGCAATATACCAGTTGTCTTTGGGTACAAAAACAAAAGATTGCCATGAATTATCTTCTAGCTGTCCAGGTGAATTCACCCAATTCTCTGTATAAATCTGCATATAAGTTTATAGGATTCAATACAACACTTGTCAGTTATATATAATTTAAACGAGTCAGAAAGATAGAAACAACATAAATAAAAGCCTGATATCTGTTAACTTCAACATGAGGAAAAACAACTCACAGTAGATATGTAACTTCTCCCATCTCCTTTGAGCTTTAGTGCTATTGTATCATATGCATCCAAATCAATGAAGCCGTCAAACTGCAGAAATACCAAAAGGGGTCACTAAATGTAAAAATATTACTACAAAAGAACCAAGGTTATGATGCTTATACAATATAGTTAGAATATTCTGCTTCAACTAACAAGAGAAGCTATCTCTCTACATGTGAAATCCTAAAAGTAACCTAAAATTGGAATAATATTCACTCGTTTGAAACCAACAGAACTAAAATCTCAGATATTATGCATATACGTGCACATTGAACTCTGTGAAATGTCTAAATGAAGGGAAAACAGAACCATAAGGTTCCAAAAAAGACATTCTAATTACTGAGCTAGCAAAGGGGCTGGTCAGCATTAATATTTTTGTGACATTCGATGGAGTGACCAGAAGAAAATAAGAAACAAAAGGACACAAGATAAAAAAAGTAAGAAATAAAGAAACTAATCCAGAATGATATAAAGCATAAGAGAAAGATGAAATTTTAAACAGATTAAGAATGAGTTTGACAAACAAAACATAAGAAGCCTTGTCATCCTACAAAAGCCTACAAATAGATTCCTGCAGGATCATTATCCATTCAAAATGTGAATTTGAAAGTGTACTTTTAAAACAAGCTTGTATAGATCATTCATAAGGCTAAACCGCCTAACAAGATTCATCCGTATAGTTTCAGTGACTAAGGAAGTTCCTTAAGAGCATAACTTTTCTTTCCTGGAAAAATCCATCTATCCATGAAGTTGCCAAACCAGAGTCTATCCTAAAGTCTCATTGGAAAAGCCATGAGCAAAAAACACAAAAAGTTGACATCATTCATATTGATGCATTAAAACAAACTAAACTATTACAATCAAGACATTTGACAATTACTTCAGACAATTAATTTATAGCAGCTAAAATCACTGGAATAATTGTTCACCTTCTTGGACCGCATTCCACAGAAGCCGCTCCTAGTTATGTTCCATTTTGAACCTTCATTTACATCCAGGGAAAGGTTCCCGGAAAACACTCCTAACAGGGGGGTTATCCACGGTCAGAAATAACATAGATGATGAACAACATCAAAGCATGAAATTGTCATGGTGAAAAGCGCATCATAAATCATGGATGCCAAATTCAATTATCGGCATAAACTCAAGTCCTTGGAGCCTTCTCAATGAACCCTGATTGACACCCACACATACATATTGTAAACGAAGTTTGCTGGTCATAGAAAAGAAAATCACACCGAAACTTATATAGACTATTACCGTTTGATGTATTTCCTTCATCTTTGATCTCCAATGAAGCCGACGACAACCCTGAAAAAAAAAATGATTAGACAACATACTGCAAAAGTTTCATTTAGAAAAAAGAATCATGTTGAGAAACTGAAAGCTGAGTGAATGCAGACTTACCTCCAAATTCAGAATCAGAATAAAGGTGCCATTTCTTGAGCTCCTCTTTTGAACTGAAATTGAATATGTATTTTTCAGTCGGAGGAATCCAATCTTCAACATTCCATGTCAGAGCTACACTCATTTTATTTTAACAAAATTTCAAGTCAAATTACCCAAGAAAAGAAAAAGAGCATGAATAATAATCAGATTATTCAAATTATTAATCAAAAAGCTTTTACCTTTCTTCGTTGCATTCAGAGAAGCTTGCCACAACCCGCGAAACCTTGACATTTCTTCCCAAATTAAATTCAAACTATCAAGAACTCCCAATAACTTGAAATTTGAATAATTTAGTAATAATACGGAAATAAATTTTGAATTAAAGTAAGCAAAAATAACAGTGGCTAAAGCTGTTGCAGCTACTGTTTGTCACCGTTCACCGTCGACAACGAGCAGGAAGAAAAGAAGCATCTTCTACTTTCCTTTCCTTTTTTCACTTCTTCTGGGACCGATAACATCGGCCTTTCGTTTTTGGGCTTTCATTCATGGTTTCGTAGTTTAATGGGTGTGGGTGGGTTGGAGTTCAAGGCCCAATTACAAATCAAAGTTAAACAATACATTAATTAACATTTAGTTTAAATTACGTTCACGGGTGGTAAAATAATGTGCAATTAAGTACAACACTTGTACCTTAGGCTCTTCACACATATTTAGAATATACTTAAATTGAGGATTAATAGTTTATAGACAACAACAATGAATTAAATAGCGACCCAACGTTATTTACCTGATTGACAAATGTTCGGCTAATATTTTAGGACCCTTTGAGAGTTATAGATGGACATCGTCAAAGGTAAGATGGAAACCTTTCATCAGAACAACAACTTAATCCCAAGATTATCGACAAATTATTGTAGTAAGTTCACAATAATTACAATTACTCTATTCTAGATTAATGGGGTGGTTGATTAATTTAATTTGACTAGGTATAATCAGCATTGTGGTCACGGCATGTTGCCCGTACCTAAGACAATTTAGCTTAATAAATTTATGAAATCGCTTTCCCTAAGATGACTAAAAAATCTCAATTTAACCCTAATGGAAGATATCAAAGGGTTTGGAGGACAAGAAAGTACGGCAACTTATACGATACATCTTGGTGGACCCAAAAGATTACAGAAAATTGATCGATTGTTTTTTTTTTTTTGAGGTTTTCGATAATGGGAGCAAGAGCTAGTAAGCTGAACAGATTGATCGGAGGTCGAAAGAGTAGGCGGTTCGGGGTTCCTCCGTCGACGCCGAAAGGTTATGTTCCGGTATGTGTAGGGGTCAACGACGATACAAGGCGGTTCATCGTGCACAGGACCACCTTACGTGATGCAGATTTCCTGGAGTTGCTATGTAAATCAGCTGAAGAATATGGGTTTTGTAATGAAGGCATTTTGAGGATTCCTTATGCAGCAAAGGATTTTGAGGAGTGGATTATGATGAGAAGGGCTAAACAAAAGATTGTTCGTGTTAGTTGAGGATGTTGATGTGGTCGATATGGGGAAATTGCTTGGATTTGGATTGATGCTAATCATCTGGGTGTACACTTCCCAGGAATAAGATGTGGGCAGCTGTGTCCTTTCGCTGGATTATGATTGCTGTTGTGTGAAGAAAAGATCTTCTTTTCTTATTTTAAGCTTCATTTTAGATTGATGATCATTGCAACTTTTATAAGAACGAACTGCATATAGCTAGTTATGTGTCATTGTCACAGTGTTCAGCTTTCATGATTTAAGTAAAACAACTTGACAACTTTTACATTTTTAACATTTTTTCTATCAAAAGGTTGTTCTTCCTTCTTATGAGAAAACCAAACTCTTCTTAAACCCAGACTTTCAGAACAATGTTCACTTGTGTATATCAGAAAGAAAAATTCATGCCTTTTGATTTCTTAAAAAATCATTTTGCATCTCTCTACACGTGTAAATTCCCAATGCTCATGCTCAAAATTCAACAGCTAAACCTTTCCAAGAAAATGATTACGTGCATAGTTAATACTAAACACAATGCCAGCTCTACATGCTTTCTGTATATGCCTGGAAATTTAAGGAAATCTAGCTTTTGTTTTGCTTTCTAGAAACAGAGTTCTGAATGATTGTTTGCCCTTCTCCATTCAAAACACATTCTGATTGAGAATAACAATATCCTATTAGTTTGGTTTTTTGTTTGATAAATCCTAGATAAGAAATCTTTGAATTTTCCTTGTTTAGTAAAGATGAAGAATTTCATTTCCAATCTACAAAGGATTACAAGGATCAAACATTAGTCTTTGGCCGGCTTCATTTATCAGAAAGAGCTGGAAAGCAATAATTTTCGATCAGATGTATGTTAGTTGCATACGATTCAGACCAGATAGGATAAATCAATCTAGATTTCAAGATCTGGGTATAATTCGCTTCAACATTTAGCTTCATTGTTAGTTCCGTTTATTAGATCCAGATACGATCTCCATATGTTGTGTGGTCTTATTATTAAAACCCAGCTTCCTTTTGGCTTAGTCGTTTGTAATCCTCTCTGTGAATCTGTCTCAAAGGGAAAATGATCATCATTGCAGTGCAGTGCGTGCAATTGGCATCATATTTGGTGGATCGTATTTGGAGATATGAAGAACAAATCTCTCGGGGACTACATCTAACATTGCAGCTGGTGGTAGACCCACTTGCTGTCAATTCAAAGAGTGACAATAAACTTGTGTGCATTCATGTTAACATTCTTTGCATTTACTAAAAAGTATGTTTGATTCTCAACTTGCGTTGATTGCTGCCAGTTGGGAAGCAAGCATTGATCCATAGTTGAGTACAATTTGCCCAAATGGCATGACACCTAACAGCCAAGCATACCCAAATTCCACTGTTCCTAAATAATTGATTGCATCTTCTTTCTGCAGATAAATCATTCTCGTTTATATTAGGTTACCATATAGTACGTACTACATATCATGAATTGATCCTCCAAGATTTTCTCAAACGCTTGTGTTTTGCATTGTTATCTAATATTTAATGTAATTTGATGCGAGAACATTTCTATTAGAGGCTTCTTTTTGGAAAATAAGCAATCAGCACATGGTGTAACTTAGACAAACTAAACTCCAACTTGCTAGACCCATCAATTCTAGGCTTCTAATTTTTCTTTTTCCATTTTTTTTTTGGAATTATGCAATTTATGGCTGGAGTCAAACTAAAATTCCAACTATAGAAGGACCTAATTTCTTTTGATGTGGTTGATCCTTGATAAGCATGTGGAGACGCTTTGTTCTTTGGACCAAAAATCTTGTCTTCAATTGGCCTACTTTTGGTACGATTAGTCAGTTCAGCGATACAACAACGTTGAATTTTCTGTTGGTCTGATTATTTTGCATGCCAATGTTTTTTATAATCTCAAGTCTAACGGGAAAAGATGATATCATGGCTGATTATATTTCCTAGGAGAAGCAAAAAGTTTGCGGCGAAAGCCGGCAACATCGGTCCAGGCAGCCCATGGTAAGCAAGCGCACACCGATATAATTCGGGTGGCGGTCCCAATTGTAACTGCGCTGGCTTCTGCTGCCTTGGAGCGCTCTTCTCTCTACTAAAATGGAGACAAGGGAACATGAATGATTGAACCATACTAAAAAATGTCACACTCAATGCGCCATGACCTTGGCCACACACTCTCCCAGAAGGAAGAAGAAAAAACACACCAGAGTCACATACCCATCATCCTACAACTGTTTCTCCAGTAATGATTTGGACGTGCAATCTTCCCGTTCATCAAGTTGGTAAACACAGTGTCGAGTGCTAAACAGTGTTTGGTTATTTCCTAAAAATAGGTAGAAATTGCTAAGAAACAAGAAGCTTTGAGATCATGCATGCAAGTTGCAGTTCCAATCATTTAATATCTCCATTTGTAGAGTTGATGACATGTATGTGATGAGGCATAATTTTGTAAGTTTGTGGCTTCAAACAGTTCGAATTCACTTCAGGATATATATAAAAATTAATGTCTTCTCCTTGGTCTTGTGTCTCCCTCATGTGTCATATTGTTTAAAATAAAAGGCTGTAACACTCCATGTCAGATTAAAATATGACATATACATACATATATATATATATATATATAGAGGTTTCTGATGATTCCTTTTACAAAAGCGAAGAGATAAATTTATGCAGGCTATTATTGGTTTCAAACTGTATTGATCACTGTATTTTATCCTTTTTGTTTCAATGCGGTGTCTTTCTTTGATTTCATCAATGTTTTCATTCATAATAAAAACAAGTGATTAATTTAAGGATTCAACGCCAAAACTTGGGTTCATTATGCTGTCTTGTTGTGCTTTCTTCCAAGGAATTTTGTCATTCACGCAAAATTAGCTAGCTTGTTGATACTTATAAACAATCCCTTAAATTGGCAAAAACAAATTAATTGGCATAATTAACAAACAAAGAGTCAAGCGTCAACGCGTGGATGTTACAAAAGCATCCCCAACTACTCAATCATTGCAGCTTATAATTAATTAAACCATGAATTTCTTAATAATTAACTTAATGTGAAAAACTAATATGTCAAAATGTTTTATAGTTAAAGGTCATCTACACCTCTAATACTGTGTCCACTTTCGAAAGGTTACCCCAATTTTTTTAATCTCTGGACTCTCATAATTTTATGCCTCTTAATTTGTTACTAATTACGCTGTGATTCGAGTCCACTATGGTATAACGTTTGGTGCTGAACCTAACTCCAGAGACTTATTAATTATTTGCAAGAATTATGCCAACCAACCGAATTTTTGTCTTTTGGTGTAAGGTAAATTAAGGTGATATATACCAACATTGACACTCTCCCTCAAATTGAAACGATTGTCACACCAATTTGCCTCAAAAATTAGATTGAAAATAAGGAAAGTAAGTGGAATTGTTTCACCAGCTCCTTAGTGACCGAGCTGGGCATGATCTGAATTTGAAATAACATTGGCTTTGTGATCAAATCTCTTTCACCGCGGATTCCTTGACGTATAAAAAAGGCTGAGATAACCTATTCAAGTGCATCATCAATCATAGTACAGTAAGAGAAGGCCTTTGGATGGGACGATGCATATATAGAGAGGGCTTTGTCGACATACACAGAAAGATTCTATGAGCATATCTTGAATGAGATCTAGTTTTCTGGGGTGATGACAAAGAATAGGGGGACCAAACTGAAGAAAATGCCTTGTCATATGGGCAAGACTTTCCTCAGCATCAACATCTACCAAGTTCCGTTTTTTCTCTTAATGAAACTCTGAATTGACTCAAGTGGTTTAATGGGGACAGTTGTGGAGACAGAGATTGTAGAGGGTTTGTAAAGCATCATGCTTAGGTGAGCTTGATGGTAGCTCCTGGCAACCCCACTTGCTCAAACTTGCTAAAATTTCCAGGAGAGAGGATCCCTGTTCTTCATTAAAATGGGCCTTCAATCCTTTTCAGTACAATCGACTATCAATAGCAAAGGGCCATAAGCAAAACTAGCTTTTGTATAATTTCTTTTCTTTTTCTCATTTTTCTAGGAAAAGTTAACAAGCTCTTAGGTGGATTATTTACCCTTATTCTCTTAAAAAGAATCAACAAAGTGAACTAAAGGAGGCTTCTGATTTGATCTCTGTCCAGTATGGCTTGCCACCTTATTCTATGCTGGCATAAATGGTTGAGAATTAGGTCTCATTCCACTTGCCTAGCTATATCTCAACATAAAATAAACTACATAATAATAATGAAAATTAGAAAGAAAGAAGAAGAAGAAGATTGAATAGCAGCCAAATTTCCATTTCTCAACCATTTTTGGTTATAAACATATGATAGTAAGATATAGTTCTTACCAAGCATTAATGAAAGAAGGAAAGAAATTTAGAAAAAGAACAGAAAGAAAAGAAATATTCTAATTGATGAAGTTCTTGAGCAACATCATCCCGCAGTAAAATCTAATGGGTTAATACTCACCGTCCCAGAAGGACACACAAACACTAAAATTAACTGCCTACTACTTAATTTGCATTATTATTTTCCTTCCTTTTTCATGCCTCTAAAATCTTTTTACAACTTTGACAAAGCTTTTAGCTTTTCTCCTCGTTGTTAGCAGGTGTAGAACTCAACCAGCTCTTCCATGGACCCCAACTGAGCCCCATCGTTCTCAAGCATCCAAAGCAAGTGCTCAAACAAAACAACCTCGCAAGAAACCACAACTTCACCAGCATCATCATCGTTAGCATCACCGCCGGAGGACCGATCAATGAGCTCTTGTAGCAGAGGATGACAGATGATCTCAGACCCTACCAGATACCTCCGCCGCGACTTTCCAACGTAAACTGCATGAAGATCTTTCGGAATTGCCTTGTCTTCCGGTTCTGCAGCCGCTATGGCACTGCTGCTGCGGGCGAGCTTCTTTAAAGATGGCCATCTTTTAATTGCAGACTTGAGCTTTGTCAGCTTCCCAACTTTTGCCATGGCTCTGATTGCGCTATATATATATATATAACTTCCTAGTTTTGTTCTTGGGTATTGGAAATGGAAGAAGAGGAGACTATGAAAGAAGAAAAAAGGGTTTTTCTGAACTGCAGAGAAATATGGAAGGAAGATTCGTATATAAAGAATGGAGGGGCACTAGCTAGAGAGAGGAGGTGAGGAAAACATTGCAAATACGTGCATGGCCCACTGTTTGATATATACCAGCTAAGAATGAGATATTTGGGGTGCAAAAACCAGTTGCCCCTTGTTTGGCATTTGGTGGGGACTTTTTGGTTTGGTTGCAGAAACTATTTTTGTTTTTTTTATAAAATATTTTTGGGTTTGCATATTTACATGAATACCCTCTCTCTCTCTCTCTTGGGTTCTAATCCCATTTTCATGTGATTTCTATTGTGTGGTATGTGATTAACCACATGATCTGCTCTCCGAAGTTTTTCCCAATTCCGTTGTTGGGGTCATAGCAGGCGCGGGCCACGTGAATTAATGAATCCAAACCTTTGTGGGCTCAAAATCAAATATAAATTTGCCTTTATCTCCTAATATAGACATGCTAGAGTTGTATGCCAACTTTTGGCATTGATGAAAATATGTATATATATATATATATATATATATATA
>NW_018397267.1:4994969-4999931 GCF_002168275.2 Theobroma umbraticum | reverse complement strand
GACTTTCGTTTCCTTTTTCTTGGATTAAACTCGTCCTCATCATCGCTAAAATCATCTCCATTTCCAATGTCAATGGCATCATCATCATCATCAATCCCACCATCGCCGCTGCCGGAAACAAAATCTTCTCCATCAGCATCATCAGAGGCTATGTCCATCTCTGCATCACTGGCATCACCAATCAAATCATCATCGTCTTCATCGGCAACTTGGTCTAGATCTTCATAATCATAGTCCCCGTCTGCATCTAGAGAAGGATTGGCCGAGTCCAACATACTCTCAATCTCTTCGTTATCACTTTCATCACCACCATCGACATAATCATCATCCACATCAAACAATTCTTCAGCAGCTTCTTCCTCAGCGCCTTTCTTCTTCTTCTTCTTCTTTGGTTTCTTTGAGGAATTCATTTTATTCATATAAAATTTGTGAAAGACAAGATCTTCTGGGGGCACATCTGTTTCAGCTAACGACAAAATCTCGTGTCCAATCAAATGGTTGCTCATATCAAGCTGAAAAAACAGAAAAATAAGTCAGCACTTTTTTTAAGTTATTGGCAGCTGCGCACTTCCACCATAGGGGTAATTCAATTAATCAATCAATAGCATGGAACAGAAACCAGAAAGTTCCACATACTGACTAAAGCCTCAAAGCAAAATGTCTTTGAATGAAAAGTTTAAGCCAACCTTCTTGGCAGGTTCAATTTGGGATCCACCATGCCATGAGCTTGCTTTTGGTTTCTTCTCCATAAACTTGTCTAGAAAAGCGGTAAGTGATAGGTCGTTCAATGGGTTTCCATTGTAAACGATATTGGCCCCAGAAAGAAGAGTCGCAGCCATGGTGGCAACTGAGGGGTGAACATGTGTTGAAAGTACCATCAGCTCCCACCAGCTTGCACGATCTGCATTGCTGTTGAGACATTGACATACACAAAGTCACAGTAAGAACAAAATCATTGCTGAAAACCCAAGAAGAGAAAAAAGAAAGTCAAAGGTAAAATTCCTGGACCAATTGATAAAATGAAAAATTTAAAAGGAAAAAGCCATAGACCATAAAATTGTTTTGCAGCTGCTCTCTGCCTTGATTCACAAAAAACATCTTACTCTCTTATATCAGTATGGATAATGATGTCAATTTACATGAGGACCAATTAGTCAGTCACACATACTCAGATATATGCAGTGCAACTGTATAAAACACCAGAAGTTAGAAAAAGATGACAGGAAACATACCTGTAAGAAGGTTCCCTGTGCCTTGGATTGTATCCTCCGGGCAAGAAAGACTGAGTAGAAGATATTTGAGGTTTTAGCACTTTTTGATTAGATATCATTTTGGGTTTCTGAAGATCATTTGGACTCTCTCTTATAAACAACTCATCCGCATCATCAGAACCATCATCATCAGAATAATTGGTTGGTAAGACATCTTCATCTTCTGAACAATCACTATCAGAGTTGGCACCTTCACCACCATGAACATCAGCACTATTTTCTTCTTTCTTTGATGCACAGCTAGGTTCAGTATCAGTTTCCTCTACAATATCTTCAAAATGTTCAAGATCTTCATCAAGTGACTCATTCTGGAGCACCATATTCCTGAACAATGGAAAATCTTTTAGCTTGGAAGAGAGAAACTTCAATACAAAGAATACAATTTGGTGCATGGCACATCTAACTGAAACCAACCCTACCATAACTGTGGCCTTGCTTTGAGAACTTCTGAGATAAGAAAAAGGCATCCACAAGCATATTGGGGTGGTTGTTGAAGTGCAACCTGGCATATTCAAATTGTTAAATTTTGTAGATGTATGCACTCTGAAAGCTATACAAATCAGACAACACCCAGTTCTGTCATAGAATACGTGTTAGACAAACTCAAAAACTAACATCCAACAAACTAAAACAAAGATCTAAAATGGTGCAAAAATAAATGCTGTCCTGCTCTGTAACTATGTATCCTGCCTCATTTAGTGGCAACCAGAAAAGACAGGCAATCTGGGAATAAAACAAAAAATTCCAAAAATCACTTATGCCAATTGTAGCCAACAAGGCATAAAAGAAAATGATTATATTTGCGGAAATGCCTACACAACATTCATTCATGCACCATAAAAAAATTTAATAAAATGGATTGTACTTTAACAGTCATCCTTATATGCTTTGAAGCATCAACAAAGAAAAGAAGCAAGCAAAGAGAAAAGGGAGTGCATCACTTACCTGCAATACACGTTTCGAGAAGGCAGACACACGTTTCAAATTGACATCACATTTCATGGCTCTCAAAAGAAGTCCAATAAACATTTCTGCCTGAAAAAATATCCATGTAAATGTGAAGAAAACATTTAGGTAATAGAATCCACAAAAGCACCTCTATGCTAATAAACTATAAACTGAATATTAATGCTACTGGAAGAAATAATAATCAGAAACAAACATGATCCAGATAATTACAAAGTCAATGACTAGCCCAGATGCCAAACAATGTGCACCAGATCACAACCATATAGCATTGAAACAAAAATTAACCAAACTCAAGTTCACTTGCCTTAGAGGAATTCATAGAAGTAGGAAGTAAGAGTTTTGAGTACAAGGCCCTGTAAAATCGATCACTGACAACCTGATTCTTAGATGAGATTTTATCAAGAAGCATTAATGCTTGAACTCCTACATTGAAATTCTTGGAATGAACCTGCAAAATTAATGTCCATCTTAACATACAAGATCCATGATTATGGTAATGCTCAACAATGACAAGAAACACGATATCTATCAACCAAATGTTCTGGCTGTCTAATAATAATAAAGAAGTGCCAAGTTTTGTAGCCTACCAGTTGGAAGAGCATTGGTGTTTGCATATCAATTATGTCATCAGCTTCATTGCTTGAAACATAAGGAAATGCTCTATTAATTCCCTGAGGATATGCACAAGGAGAAGTTGTGAAAGTTGGAAAATGTTGAAATCTTCTCTAAAATTATGCATAGTAACTTTCACATAGACACTACTGACCGTTAGGAGAACTGACAGAAGTCTTGAATCCAATTCAACATGAGATTCTCCACTACCTTTTAGTTTGTTCTCCCTAGAACTCGAAGTAATTTTTACTGCTTTCTTGCTTTTGTTATCCAGCTGCACACTTCTACCTGCCTCAGTAATCAGCACCTGAAATTTTTAACTATAAATTCTAATCTATTCTTTTCACAATTTCACTAATCAGGAGGATAGCAAAACATATTAATAAGAGAATCACATGCCTAAAAAAGAGGCTAAAACTTCATGCATGTTGTTAGTTACATCAAGTACGACACAGGATGCAGCCATACAAACTAAATCATGTAAATTAAATAGAAACCAACGCATACCTTAAAAAGTGCAAAGTATACATCTATCAAACGTTTTGCCACCTTTGGTCCATCTCCTTTTTGACTCAAACGAATTTGGCTCAAAAAATTGATCTGTATATGACAAAGGGCATATCAGAAAGTTCACAGGTAAAATCAATCAATAAAATGAATCATATGACAAGTTAGAGTGATTGAGTTCAAAACAGTGGCTCTGACAGAACTTAAAAAAAAAATGAATCACATCACTAGTTTGAGTGATTGAGTTCTAAACAGCGACTCTGACAGAACTTAAAAATAAGACCCAGACATCAACAGTCAATTCATATACATAAGAATGCGGCCAGCTCACACTGATAATATTATATTGGTAAACAAAACAATATATGTAATACAGAGACAAACTTCTAATTCTCACAAGCAATTCCAAATAAATTGACACAGCAAGTCCAATCAAAGAAAAATATTTGTTTGTCCCAGAGCGTACTGCAAGTAAGGTGGGCCCTACTGTGGTGAGGAACGTGCTCTGTAATTTCCTGAGATCCTGCTATGGTTTTAAGAAGAGAGATGAAATATTCTCCCTAATCTGGATGACTCAATAATAACATATAAACAATCCACTAAATAGCATTACCACAATTAGGCACTTCACTCTCAAACTTTTATGATTTATTATTACTGATAGTAAAACAAATTGATGCTACACTGGTAGAAAAGACTGTATGTTACAAGTTTTCTAATATCATTTTAGCACAAGAACAGGATGAACATACAGCATGGTACTTTGCACGTAGTCCTAAATGAGGCCGAAAAAGAAAAGTATCCACTTCGTCAATAACCACAGCCTGCCAAAAAAAAAATGTTCTTAGCATAGATATAATGCTATATTTATCACCAACATGTGAAGGAATGCCTAATTACCATGCAAATGGCCTGAAAATTGTTCTTTCAATAAGATATGCAGGCAATAACACCATTGATTATACTTGTACATTCTTTTCAATAGTTTTATATTTTTGGTCCTACAATTATGTCTACTATCACCTTCCATAGCCAAGGGAAGAGGCTATTGCTCTTGCATACCAATGATCCTAAACTATAAATTTAGCTAGGTTTGAAATATATCCTACTTCAAAGCAAAACCCTCACCTTTTGACTTAGAGTGCATCATGCAACATCCAAACACCCCAACAAGTGACTATAGAGAGCAAGAATGAGAAATTGTACCTTCATATTAGGGTGATCAGATAGAAGGTTTGATAAGTAAAAGTCAGCATTTGATGCACCCTTATTTTGAGGATCTCCAAGCTGTAGATAACCAAAATATAAAGAAACAAAATTAAAACAGCCTGAAAAGATGCTGCAATGTTTATGGCTCCAACAGAGACAAAAACGAGTTCAACTAATTCAATATCAACTTACTTTGTTAACTAGTGAAGATAGCAGCTTGCGTTCTTGCTCTGATTTGCTCTTTAGCAGTACATACATAGTCTGTAAAATGTAAAAGAAGTTTAGACATATATAGCATCACCTAATTGAAACAATAATGGACAGAGAACAAGCTTTTGTAAGTCTGTAAAATGTAAAAGAAGTTTAGACATATATAGCATCACCTAATTGAAAC
>NW_018397267.1:4994777-4994869 GCF_002168275.2 Theobroma umbraticum | reverse complement strand
CACATCCCACTTCTGTCCAGGAGCAATTGTACCACGCATCTGGAGAACCATCCTCGCTAACAGCCAGAAGAGACAGCCAATGCTGTGCTTTC
>NW_018397267.1:4993054-4994767 GCF_002168275.2 Theobroma umbraticum | reverse complement strand
AGCAGGAATACCAATGTCAACATATCGCATCGGTGAATCAGTATCACAGAAAGCAATGGTCGGAATGTTTCCAAGAGCTGCTTCCTTGATAGGCTGCAGATAATATAATCAAATGTTAGCTCATCCAAAACCATTACGTACAGAAAGTTAAATCGAGTCACTGCAGATTGAAACTCAATAAAACTCAACTCAACACTAAAGAACAAATTACCTGGTGGTCAGTCCTAGGATCTGTAAGGATAAGAAGGCGAGGCTCACTGAAAGATGTCTGAAGCTGGTTAGTAAATGTACCGGGAGTGTGCCTTCCAGCAATTGCATGTGCACCAGTGTGCTGCGCAAACTTCAGTACAGCTCTCTGACCATAGGGCCTAGCAGATTGGACAATGATGTCCTGGGGGTTCTCTATAGCAACAATTACACGAGCTGCAAGCTGAAGCTTCTCCCAGGTCTTGCCAAGGTTGATGATGTAGATTCCTATACGGCCAAAAAAGAGAATTCAGTCATTAATTAAAAGTACTAATGAACACATGTTCCTATGTAGCTTATAGTTATTAGACTAGGATTATACTCATATTATAATCAATTGCATATACTAATCCTTCTCTCAAGGATGAAGGCAGATTAAATCAAGTCGGTAATGTTTAGTCCACACTATCAAATCAGGGGTCTATGATTATAAACTCAACTGGCAACTTAAATACATAGTTAAAAAGAACCAAGCATACAATTAGCAAAAAGCTATTTGTACAAGCAGCCCTCAAATTGTCTACAAACAAGCCAATTAAAAGTTTAATTAAGATAAATGAGGCAAGCTAATTTCAATTTAATAACCTAACACAAACATGTGAACATAAATACAAACAGATTCTTCCAATGAACTATTTTGACAAATAAAATAAAAAAAACACTAAAATCAAAGCCTTCAACAGATCTTAGATCTCCTAAAAGTACAAGCTTCCTAATCAAATAAAACAAAGAAAAGGAAAACTTTACAAATACAGCCATGAAAAACAAAACAACCCAAATCTCAAAACACAAAACATATGCCAAAAAGAGAAACTTTCAGCTTCAGCAGCGAAAACCCAGGAACTCAAACAAGTGACAATTTAAGTATTAAAAAAAAACAGATAATGAACCCGACATCGAAATAGATATAGGAATGTAATGGATATAGCTACAAAAACCATAATAATTACCGTCATTGCGGCGCTTGAAGACGTAACGCTCCATTTGGTAATCACAGTTCTTGGTACCGAGATGAACCTCGGCAGCCAACATCATCTGAATGTCGGCTTCTTTAGGAGAAAGCTGCCTTGCAGCTGCTGGGGCTGTCGTGGTCGCCATGCTTTGTTTTCTTCTTACCTGCTAAACCCTAAGAGAAAGGGATTGGGTTTTCGCAGAGGAGAGTATAAAGATGAGAAGCAAATGAGGCTCCCGTGATAGGGTCGAAGTGAGTTTTTGAGTTGTTTATAAAGTAGGGTTTCGAAAGTGAGGGAAACCCTAGTTGTTGTAAAATGACAGGAATAGTCTTGCTGTTTCTTCGTATTTTCCATTATCCCCCTTTTAGAGTTATAAAATGGGCCAATTTTGTGGGGCGAAATGTTGGCCCAGATTAAACTGGATGTAGATTGCATAAAAATAGGACTAAGGCCCGACAAATATTATTTGTCATATTTTCAGAAAAAGCCAAAAAATTATACGGAATTGAAAAAC
>NW_018397267.1:4973281-4992954 GCF_002168275.2 Theobroma umbraticum | reverse complement strand
GCTATATGAAAGTTACAAATGCTTTTTGATTTCTTCCAACTGCAATAATGTTTCTCTATTAATTCCTTTTGCGGAAGATATTGTTGCCACTATTAAACTCTGGATTTGATTTGTTATCGCCAATTTTGATCATAGTATATAGTCTTTAAGTATGCAATTAGGATGTTTGCTCCTGTCCAGCGTTTTCGGTTAAACTGGGGTTTGTAAAATAAATCAAATGAAAGAATGATGAAAGGTTGCTGGATATTCTACGGTAAATAAGTTCTGTTCAATTTATACGAGTAATGCATGGAAAACGGTTTACCTCTCAAGTCTGACCTTTTGAAGTTTCTAATTCAAGCCAAGATTAGTCCTAGGTGCTCACAAAACCGGTTCACTACATTGGGAAGGAAAAATTGCCTCGAAACGATTAATCAACATGAGGTATCGGATGAGAAAATTGATGTGCCAAAACTACCCACTAGGGCTACCTAATCAATCTGATAAGCTGATTTTCTGTCTCCTTTAAAAATCTGAAATCTAGCACATTATGGGATATTATGCTAAAAAGTTACCATGAGAAGGAAATACAAGCATCGCCAATAATGTCAAACTTCCAAGGCATCATCGATTTTGTAGAATATTATTTACAGGGGTTGAAAGCTATTGTTGTTTAGAATCTTTGCAGATTGAGGTGGTCAGAACTCCAAAATGAAATTAGCTATGTACCCTTCTGCTTCCTCTGTGACATTCCCTCCCATGGATTTCAGGAGGAGGCAAATGCTGTCAGTATTACACGAGCTGAAACTTTTTCCTCCGCACGAGCCGCAACTCTTCTCTCTCAGCCAATCCCATCATTATTTTTTGCAAATGAACTCACATCCTTCGGATGGGTTCAATTTGGTTGTGCTTGTAACTTGTAACAAATGTTATTCATGACACTACTTTGAAGTAAACTGTAACGGATTAAGCATATCTCCATGAGTTACCCAATTCACAAAGCTCTCAGAAAACTCATCCAGAATACCATCACAAGTGAGGTCAGATGCAGTTCGGTCCCCTCCCTAAACAAACAAACAACCAAAAAAACAGTAGATTGCTTTCAACCAATGGCACACGAAAATCAAATGGGTAAGATACAACTCGAACATTAGCAACACTAGCCTTACTTAACAATTAAATATTAACTAAAATATACCACCCAGCAGACGTGTGTAGATTCAAGGAAAGGATCTACTTATTTTTTGGTTGGAAGGGGGAAGGGGGGAGTTTTGGAATATATATATACATAAAGGAAGTATTATGGACCTCTCTCAGACATTATTCAAACAATTCCATACTTTAGTTGATTTCAGTTACTGTCATTAATCAATAATAACACCACAAAGTACTAACCTTTATACTTGACCCTGACTCACTTGGAGATGTGGTCATATCGATTTTTAGTTCAGCACCAATATTTTCAGATGATAGGCCCGTGGTCGACCTGACAAAGAAAAAATACATATGTATGAGATTTCAGCTGTCAAAACACAGAATTGCAGTTCTTGCATCTACGATTAAATTCTAAAAAGGGTTTCAGACAGCAAGCATAGAGAGACATAAGTTCCCCGCAAACACTGAGGAAGTTATTGTTTCACCACAATCAACATTATTTTACTCACATCATTACAAAAAATTTCCAACTTCAATTCCATTTTCCATCTTTACTCTGTTCAATTTCATTCTGTTTTAAGTCCAGAAGGGAGATGTTGTGCAAAAGGGTTGCGGGCAGTTCATTCTGGTATGGAAAGCTTATACCAGGAGAATATTTCGTTGTTTAAAAATGATATTCCATCTAATAAGATAGAGATGGAAAAATATTTTTTTTTTTGTCCTCATTTGTTGACACGGTATATATTTTGTGTTTATTCAAAAGTTAACTGCAATTTTTCTATAAATGTAGAAGCAGAATGAGGACCTAAAAGTAAGTGACTGAAAAGTTTGTCACCAAAAAGCAAGTTGTTGACAGCTGTGCTCAAATTAATATTTCTGGTGATGGTACTAGCTGAGAATGGGAAGAAGCACACACAATTGGTAGTTGGCACAATGATCATTGGTTTCAGAGAAAAACATTATCTGGAAAATTTGCTGCTTTTCTAAAGTAACCTTAATGAAGATGGCTTTAACTACCTGTCATATATATCATCATCACATGAATTTCCTGATGAAGAAAGCCAGTCCATATCAAAGTTGGTGCAATTACATTCATCTCCATTTTCATCATAACATATGCGATTACTTTCAAGAAAATGGTCCTTTTCCACATCTCCAAAAAGCTGCCTGCAAGACATTCTTGGAGGAAACCTAGAAAACCAGCCAGAATTAAGTCAGTGGGACAGCAGATGAAGTCTTTGAATCAGTTTAAAATTAATTTAATGAAGGTGCTTGTTAATCATAGTTCCTTGGTACTACCAGCGACAGATTTCAAAAACTTAAGCATGTTGGCACCTATGGGATGGAACCATGCTATAAATCCCTAGCAAGAACTACAATCTCAACAGTACTTTTAAATCATGAGTACTCTTTTAATATATCAACCATTAAGTTAATAAACTTGGAAAAAAAAAAAGTTTGAACACACCTGGAATAAGAAATTTCACAAGTTGGCATCTCTGGAGTGGACCCTGAATGACCATGGGTAGCTCCTGTGTTTTCAGACAGAGGCTGATGGTGTCCGACATTTGAAGCAGCCAAGGGAGAGTCAGTTCCACAAAGAATGTTGCCATCAGATAGTGATCTTTTAAAAAGTGACCTACAGATATTTGAAAGTAAACTCATTAGTTTTTTGCAAGAAAGTTTAGATTTACCGTATTAAACTGAGATCACAAAGCGACAGCTCAACAACATATTGACTATCCTATAACAAACAGATGAATGAATATCAACATTACTATTTGAGAGCAGCACTCCCTTCCTGATTACTTACAATCCAAAAATTGTGTAGTTTTCAAAACAATCATTGGAACATATATATATTGTGATACAATCTTAAAATTTATCAGATTTACGAACATAACATTGTATTTAGATACACAGAATATTACTAAACATCTGCATATTGATCTAGATCCAGATTTTTTGGCAATATATAATCTCACAAACATCTGCATCTTAGAGACTCAATATACCTATCATTCTCATTAAAAAGATTAGGACCATGCTTTCCAACGCTATAGTGTTGGTCTGAATCCAACTCCCACAGTGCTGGTTTACCCTGTTGTGGCTGAAAGTGACCCAAGAACCTGCATAGTATCATGCCAAATTCCAGGAGTGTTATCCATCACCATCCTTATGCACTAATTAACATATATCAAGAAATGCAATTTGCACAACACTGCAAGCATTTCCTAAAAGTATGTGAACAATGAGGCTTATTTATCTTACAAATTAATGGCACTTTGCTTCACTGCATCTATGTATGCATTGCTATAATAACGTTGCAAAGTTCTAAAGAACTCCTGGGACTGAGTTGCTGCTTTCCATTGGCCTCTCCTTTGACAAAATATCTGTTTAACATGACCAATGCAGAATGATAAAATGTACTCAGGATTTAATACTCTAAGGGTTTCAGTACAAGAAAAAGCAGATAATGATTTATGGCTGCACTGAAGCCCAACTAGCAAGCTCTGTTGTCACTATACCGGGCCAGCAACCTTCATGTTCCTACCACAAGGTTTCAAGGATTACTCTGCCATCTTACAACCCTATAAACGAATTTGATAGCCATAGCTGGAAACAAGCATTAAATTTGAAAACAAATACTGTTTTTATCCTGTAAATGGGGTTCTTGTGATGAGAAGAGGAAGTGTTGCAAACAAGGGATGTATTAGAGGTGACGGAAAGGAAGATTGAAGCAGCTCCTAAAGTACTAAATGTTGTGGCAGGTGGAAGAGAATAAGAAAAGAATAAGAGTTCTGAGAGAGAATAGGCTAAGGAGAAAAGCTACGAGTCAGAGTCACCGTAGTTCTCCCAAAAAGTCCCCCTTTTGAGTTGTGAAGACTCTCTATATATATAGTGTCAAAAATAACAATTACAAGAAAAGATTTTAATAAACGTAATGAATGATATCATTAAGGAGAGTTTAAATGTTAGGTAACCGTTACTGAAAGTTAATGTTGAGTAACGGTTAAAAACTTATTATGTGACCATTGAAATAACTATATTACATAAAACTTGTTATCGAGTAGGAGTTAATAAAAAAAAACTGTACGTGAACAGGTACAAGAGAGTAAGCTGTACATGAACAGGTACAAGAAAAAAAGCTGTACGTGAACAAGTATAAGAGAACAAGGAAAAAGCAAAAAACATTTGTACTTCAGGAAAAAGTTAAGAGAGATCTCTTAACTACCTCCATATCTGAGCCACCAAGCCAAACTCTTCGAAACATCCCAATATAAAAGTAACCCATGAACACTGCCACCTATTCCGGATTACTTTCACTGTCATCTATGTGAAATTATTATTTTGTAAAAAATAATTATTCTACTTGTATTAATTGTTCCACGTGAAGTAATGCTCCACCTATTCTAGTTGTTCTGCGTGAAGTAGTGCTTCACTTATAATGGTTGTTCTCATTATTCTTTATATAATGTTACACGATAAAATGATTTTTTAGAAAATAAGTATTAACCAAAATCGACTATCTAGACACCCTCATCAAATTCTTTTGGGAAGTTACAAAAGCCCCTCAAATCTCTAAGAAGGATTACCTTGTTGTGTGCTGCAGAGCCACCATACTGTAAAGCAAGTGTGTCACCCATTGTTTCATAAACTCCCATTAAATCATCGGCCAAAGGACTATTTTGATCAATCGTTTGGGATTCTGTGAAGCCCATAGCATGGAGCTGGCGTCCAAGAGCCATCAACCCATAGGCATATTGGGCAACATTAGTGCGATCTAGACAGTCAATGCAGTTGGTTCTAAGGACTCCATTTTGAAACATTGGGGGTTTTATATCACTAGAATTCTGCTTATCATTAACAACATCCGTTTCCAACTTCTCAACATCGTTACTTATGTCAGAAAGAATCTGAGAGCACTCATCATTTTGCCTGCAATAGATTTGCACACATGTATCATAAGTAGACATGAATAATCAGCAAAAGCATCAGCAAACCAAATCGACATAAAAAACTAAATTATGAGCAACCTAAAATGTTATATTTTTCAAGGAAAAGGCAAATGCAAGAGACCATAAATAGCAGTACAGGTTACATGTGCCAAATGGTATGCATTCTAGCATATTACAGATTGAGATAATACATGATAGAAAGGGCAAAGTAAACAGGTATTCTTTGATCAAATAAGTAGTAGCAAAAGAAAATTTATGTGTAGATATTTGTAACTTAT
Source organism: Theobroma umbraticum (assembly GCF_002168275.2). NCBI lineage: Eukaryota > Viridiplantae > Streptophyta > Magnoliopsida > Malvales > Malvaceae > Theobroma > Theobroma umbraticum. The sequence goes on along the minus strand of NW_018397267.1, from coordinate 4,987,583 downwards.
AAGAAAGGTGAAAAAAAAAATACAGACAAGTAACTACAGCATCATGAAAACATTATCAACTTCATAAGGAAAACTTACACCAAGCAAGATAAATTCAACAACCCCTCCCGTCTAAAATTTGGTGTTACTTGACAGTAAAAGATGCCCGTTAAGTTTAATGCATAGTCAGCCACTCTGCCTAGAAGCGCCAACACACTTGTAGCTCTGCAGAAAATGATCAAGCTCTCTTAAGTTAACCATCCTTTAAAAGATTGATAAGCAAGATTTTACATAAGCAAGGGGGTATAGAAGTACTTTCTGGAATGTCTGTTCAGGTCCCAATGAAGGAACCTCAGACGATTCTCCTTCGTTAAACTTTTATTGAGAAATCTGATAGCATTTGCAAACTCTGCACGGAGAATGCTTTCCCGAGGCTTCTTCTCACACCTCTTTTAATCACCAGAATGGAAAGCAGAACAAATCAGGAAATCATTGCAGATAAAAAAACATCATGAAGTTTATGGAAATTGACAAATAATCAGCAAAAGGCCTACCTTTATCAAATTCAATATGATTATTGGATTTCCATATCTCCTTACAAGATTTTCAAAATGTAGTCTTGTGGCCTCATAATTCGGATCCTTCTTTGATACTGGAAACAAAAAGTGAAATTAGGAAAATCTACAGTAGTTACCATGTAGAACTAATGATATATGCCTCTCAGTGTGCTTATTCAACAAGCAAGAATTCTTACATATGATGTCAGGTTTCAAATTCAAGCGTGAAGTTTCCTGGGACCAGAAAAGTGGGATAGAGCCTCGATTCTGGACAACAGAACTTATTTGTGTGGGGCATCCTTCAGGAACATCTTCAAACACAATCTGTTCTGTCTCAACATCATTTGCTACTCTACCTTTCTCATTCACACCACGTTTTAAATATCTATGCAGTAGAAGAGAAATAAACAAAGTGACAATCATGTCAGACTCCAGACCAGCAACAAAAGTAGGTAAAAAAATTATCTACAATATTAAGAAGCAGTGACAAAACTAGAACTCAAAATTAAGCAAAGAAAACTTCATTTTTTCTACAGCTATTGAAGTTCATATTACTCCTTCAATTCATAAGCAGAACTCGTTTATTGTGCGATAAGATACTGGATACAGAATACAGATCAAAACTATCGTTAGCCAGATAATTAAGAGCTAAGTACAATGAACAACTTTGTCCTCCAATAAATTTTGACACAAAAAGGTGAGCTCACTAAGCAATTGACAGTGGAAACTAGCACCAAAGCTAATTTTCCTAATGAATTGTGGGCCAAATGAAATGGTTAACAGCAGTTCCAATTATATAACTAATCCAGCCAACATTTCAATCAGTAGCTTGTAAAGCATCTAAACCTTGTCCCAGCATAATGTCGAGAACGTCTTGCAATGAGAGTTAACTTAAAGTCCTTGCCAGACACAGAAAGTTTGACCTGGATACCAAAGCAGGAAACAACAAACATTAGATATGAACTTTAAAACCATGCATCTAAGAGAAGCAACAAGCTAACATGTTCAGCACAAGTTTCAAAACTGCAAACCAGCATTATCTAACTGCTTTAGCTACTCCATTTTAAGGTGGCAAAAGTTATAAGAGAACACCTTGTAAACAAGTCATTCAGGCACCTTAAGAATTATTGAAAAAGGAATTCTATATTTATAAACTTGATGGTAGATCCCAAATTTGAGGATTAAATAAATAAAAATACAATTTAAAAAGAACAGAGACACATCAAATTCCACAGCTACTGCAAGCCTAGAAAATTCCACAACTGCTGAAAAGGGTTATAAAGTTCAGGTTTATATAGATTCCTCTAAAGCAACATATTTCAAACAATTAAGCCAGATATGGAAACAGAAATAAAATAATATAACTAATTCAACTTAACCATTTTCCTGCAAATCCTTACTTCAGTTATCACTTTTCACAGAAATTAATGAATAGGAAAAAGCCTAAAGTATATCATACCTGCTTGAAAAAGCCATATACCAATGCAACTGTCCACAGAGTATTCTTGAGATTATTGCGGATTCCTTGAGTTAAGAACTCATTCCAGACAAACATTGTTTCATAGTTAAACAGTCCTGTCTCATCCTTACATAAATTTCTTTGAAGACTATGCATAACATTGTATGAGTAGCTGAAAAAGAAGTCCTTTGTAAGATCCACTGTGCAGAGGAGCTTCTTGTATCTATGTCAACAAGGAAAAAGAAGAAAGAAAGAAAGAAAAGGCAAGCCATGTTAATTCATGTTTATCTATTTAATGAAAAAAGAATAAATAGAAATGAAACAACTGCTTAAGCTAAAAATTTTAACCAGGAAATAAAAGAGAAAGTAATTTTCCCCCAGAAACCCTGATGATACCTTGTCTCATTCAACATGTTATATTAACATCACACAGCAATGAAGTTTGCCCCTGTACATATGCAGGAAATGAACTGGCAATAGCCTCTACAAATGGTATTAACTAAGAAGATGCAACATTAAACATTTTATACACACACACATAATATGTTGGAAGCTGACTTAATTGTTTGAATATGAAACTAATTAAAAAGGGGAAAAAAAAGGAAGATATTTAACCAGAAAAGAGCTTTAGATAAGTTCAAGTTCCTTGAGCCCACGTCAACAATATAACATGAAGGGTGTATCAACAAAAATATTACAGAGATTACCTCCACACCATGGAACTCGTCTACTTTTAAAAGAGAACTCCAGAACTCAAATTATTGTCCCAGAGAACATAAGTAATTGAGACGAAGATAAAATAACCACAACATAACACAATTCCATCTAAATACAGATGGACAATGAATATTAACAGCGCTAATCTCATATGTCTCCTTATAAGTACCAAGGACGCATTACATTTACATGCAGAATTGACAAAAGACCTTTTTTCATCCATAGAATAAGCCAAATTGGACTGGACAGGAGAATTTGGAATTGGAATCATCTCGCTCTTGGTAATGGCATAGATAGTATGGCCACAAATTGCACCGATCTTCCTTCTTTTCGTGATCAGCAGCATGTAATAAGGTCCCAAAAATTTTACAAACCCTAAATTAATGGGGAGAAAACCATTAGCTTATAATGAAAACATCAGAGGGGGGAGGTTGGAGAACCTAACAGTTATTACGTACCAACGATTCCATAACAAGCTGTAACAAATTTAAGTCCGCCGGTGGACCTGTTTCCTTCATGTATCCGTCTTAACAGATCACAGCATTCAATTTCTGAGTATGTTGTAGAATCTTCAAGAACGGTTAGTTCAGACGTGTCTAATCGATCAATCTTTAATACCCTCCAAAAAGCTCTGTTCTTGTCTCTTCCAATCATATAGAAATTCTGTTGCACACAAGGAACACACAAATGTTGCATTAATTGTATAATTATCTACTTGAAGAAATGTTAAGGGAAAGAGAAATAAACACAAAAGCAGCTCTACTCTTCTTATAAGCATCATAGAGTAAAAAGAGAAAAAAAAATGAAAAATTATCTGATAATGTAGAACTTGCTCTGAGGATAGCGACTATTTCTGTATTAAAGATTCTAGTGAAAAGATGCAACAAGTTAAATGGCATGGTGCAACAGAAAATAGATAGCATTAAAATGTGGCAATATCATCTTATATATCTTGATAATGAAACCACGCAAGATGACCATTTTTGTAGCTTCCAAGCTCATTAATAATCACTGCCTATAATCTCAAGAGTAATGAACCCACTTTATGGGACAAAAAACAGTCTTACACCTCATAGGAGATGACTGCAGTTAAATAGAATTGTGCACAAAACAAACTCCTCAAACCAAAAAATACTTCTACCACGGAATTTAAACTCCATATCTCAGATTAAACCAGTTCGAAATGCACTCAAAAGCCAAAAAAATCTGAGTCAACCTCAGAGAAGAATGAAATCAAGATTTCAAAATTATTTCTTATGTACAATATATTATGCATCCATTTCTTAATATTTCGAGATTTATTAAAAAAATTCAAATCACTCCAATATCAAGCTAACCACGGGGGAAAACAGAGCAAAACAGAGCGCAGCTTTCAAAGCTAAAGCTAAAAATCATCAAAAATGCTCAAAAAAATAGAAAGAAGAAAAGAAAAGATGGATAAAAAAAACCGCCACGCAAAATTAAACAGCCAGGAAAAGAGAAAAAAAAAAAGATCGAGAAGAGACTTAGCGTGATAAACAAATAAGCAACTTCAATGATCAAAACTAACAAGTCAAAATCCTCAAACCAACAGCCGTATAGACACATAAACGTATATACAAGCATGCGAACACATGTATAAAACGTATATACGTTTGTATATAAGAGTTAAAAAGGAAAAATACCGAGCGAGTCTCGTAGAGTCTGAATTTCTGCAAAAAGCAAGGATTCGGGTCGGGTCCAGCATCACTGCAATTCTCGTCTGCCATTAGCTCTTCGGATCCCGAGTTCCCCGAGCCTCAAAGCTCGGGTTCACTCAAAACACAGATCACCGAAACCCGCGGAAAAAGAAAAACCTCTCTCACTTTACAAAATTCAATCTATATATAAACACAGATAAAAACACAGAAAAATGGAAGAAAAAAAAAACTAGCTAATCACAATTCAGTGATTCAACCTAGAAATCACGAACAACAGGAAAAAAAAAACAACCTAAGAAAAAACGGGAAAAAATAAATTAAAGTAAATGAGAACGGTGGTATTGATATGCGAAAACGGTGTCTTTTGTCGGAAAGAGGAAAAGAGAGATCGAGAAGAAGAAGAGAAGGAGAAGCAGAGGAGAAAGGCACAGCTGAATGGGGACTGCTACCACACAAAGTAACCCAAAAAAAAAAAAAAAGAGGAAGCTATATATATTTTTTAGTTTCTAAAAGAAAAAAAATATATACGAGATAGCGGTGTTTTTAAAATTTTAGTTTTTCAATACGACAGTAATAATAGAAGAAAATATAGGAGTCCGCCAACAGTAACTTCCTTTTCTAATATGTTTTTCTGTTCAATTTAATTACGGCGGTTTAATGATTGGTTTGACGAGTTATGAGTCGGACATGGTCGTTATGATTGGGTTGAATCGGTGGGAGGGTGGGATCTGGTGTATGCCTCACATCTAATTTAGCATATTGCTCAAAATTATGATGTTTTTTTTCTCTTAATCATCTATAAATATTTGATAATCGGATTCAAAATGTATTATTGTTATCAATTTTACTTCATCCAATATATAAATTATTTTTATTTAAATTTAAATTTTTAAAAAATACTTTATTTAAATTTAAAAAATTATTGAGTTAGTGATTACTGAAAGATGATGGTTTTGTAAAAGTGGTTTTGATTGGAGTATGATGATTGTAATATTGTGATACCATATTTCACATTAAATGTGATCTATATAAGGGTTTAAGTAGAGGTGGAAGGAGGAGGGTTAGTACAAGCCGTTCTCTCAAAGTTTCAAAAAATTTTATATTTTTTTGTTTTATTTTAAATTTTTTTATTTTTTAAAATTTTTATAATTTTGCCCTTTCAAGTATTAAATTTTTTCATTTTCACCCCCTCAAATCTTAAATCTTAACTCCGTCGCTAGAAATTATTTCGAAATTGAAAAGTAAATTCATGAAGAAATTGTGAGAAATAACTTTTTTTATAAGTTTAATTTAAAAATATCATTTGTTTTAATTTTAATTATTTCTAGTCAATTTTTGACATGACTTGACAACAATATCGTTTAAACAATTTCAAACAAATTAAAATAGTTTCAGTTTTCTCTATCCCACTATCCAGCACTTTCTTACTATCCAAATAATAAAAATGACATCAAGATATATATATTTTAGGTTCTTAGGTTTATTAGTTTATAGTCATAGAACTCAAGGTTAAAGAATTGAAATTGATTAGAAATATCCGTAAATTAAAACACTGTATGACTTTGACAGCTTAAACCTGACTATGAGCAAGTAAATCAATTAGTTATTAAGTATTGCATTACTAGTTTTTAGACATTATATCATTGATTTTTTTAAGTAATATGAGACTGACTTTTAGGTATTACGTAACTAGGCTATAAGAATTAGGTGACTTATTTTTAAGCCATACCTAAGTTATACAATACCTAAAAACTAGTCATGTAATGCTTTATTAACTAGTCATGCAATCCCTCTCAATCAGTCATGCAATGTCGTATCAACTAATCATGCAATACCTAAAAATGAATCACACAATGCCTAAAAATTAATTATGCAATGTTTAAAAACTGATCACGTAATTCTTAAAAATCAATTATGAAATACTTAAAAACTATAAAAACTACTGAATTTCATTTAACAAAATCAATAATTTCAAATAATATATTATATTCTATTTAACAATATAATAAATGAATATGCTTACTTGACAAAGAAAGTTTAAAATGCTCAAAGATTTTTTTTCATGTATAAAAAACTACCCTAAAATGTTTAAAGTACTTAAAATGCTTAAAAATTTTTCTTTATGTATCAAAATTACTTTAAAATACTAAAAATACTTAAAGATTTTTTTTTCTGATAATAAATACTCTAGACATGAATGGTTTGATGAAAAAAACTAAAAAAATATGAATTGGTTTAAGGCGTGAACCTAAACATATGAGTCAATTCTATTAAAAGTAATTTTATTTAAAATTAATTTTTTAAATTAAAAATAATTAAATTTATAAAAAAATATTTTTAAAAACACTTTATTTATGAAATATATTTTTGAAAGAATCTTTTAATTCTTCGTCAAATTTGGCAATGTAGTTTTCCTCGAGGACAAGTGTTGGGCTTTAAGAGTGAAGAGTCCATGTGAATGGCATTAAAGAGGAGCAGGCTGGGCAACAAGTTTCGCTTGGAATTGATCAAATCATTGTCGAGGTTTTGATCGACATTTCAACGGTCCTGATAATGAAGGGCTAGTCTCACCACGTGAACCTTCATGTATGGTAAATGACTCGGTTTGGTTTCGAGTCAACTCAGCCTCGGATTGTCTTTTTTTTTGTGTTTTTATTTTATTTTTTAATTTTGGATTAATATCAAAAGTGATTTTCTAAAATTTCCCTGTTTCTTGGGATCTTTGTCTTGATGGCGTATATTTTATTTTTTTTCCTTGTAGGTGGTCCAATTCTAATAATTGTTTCACGTACGAAAAGAAATTATTATAAAATTATAAAAAAAAATATAATGATAATCTCGTCGTGAATAAGAATATGCTAATATACCATTCCTTTGATCAACTTGACGGTCTACTTTGTATATTTTAATTATGGAATTACAGAGATATCCAAGCTGGGTTTTCTTTTTAGTTTCCATGTTTGGGTGATCTTCTTCAAAACTTTTGCCACCACAATTTTGCTTGCCTTAATTCACTGGGAAACTTGGGCACATGCCGTACACTTGATATTCAAGAAATTTAATTTTGCCTTTGCTGTATATTCATTAATTCCCAATAGAAAAATTAAAATCTTAGAAAACTTTTGGGGATTGAATTAAGTATAGCTTTAGTCACTTGGGCAAATTGTTATAAGCATGAAATTAATGGGCATTTCTTAAGCTGATTATCAATAAGTTGAATTTTTTTTATCAGAAAAATTTTGGATAACCATGAAATGTTTTTTGGATGGTCTTTACAGTTTGGTCAACAATTAAGACATCAATTAATCAATAAATACTATTCAAAAAACACGTTAATGAAGTATATGCTGATTGGTGATGTTTTCTTTAATTTAAACCCTTAGTCCATAGACTCTGAAACAATATATATTTCTTTGGTTGGAATTTTTTTTTTGTTCGCTAATTGGACTTTTGGAGGTGCTATATTCCATTTATATAAAATAAAATGCATTGATAATTAATCCTTCAGCATTTCCTATTGCCTTTTAATTCGGAGAAAAAGATAATCATGTTATAAAAATAGGAGTGATTCATTTTCTTTTATTTTTAAGTCAATAAATCAAAAACGAAAATCCGAGTACAATTTGCATGTTTTTAGAAAGAAAAAAAAGGACAGTATCTACGTACAGTTTTGTCATACTGTCACGGGTTACATTCGTTTTTGTTGTAACTGAAAAACTTATCTTCTGTTTCATTACAACTTCGTAGTAAAAAGATAATGATGTCGAAAAAATTTTGTAAAAAAAAAAAAATCATAAAAAAGTGATTGCATCATCCAACGGTTGACGCTTAAATTGTGGGCTATGGGGTCGTAGACTTGTTGTCTCGTAGAGGTGTGGAAGCTTTGTTCATAAATTTCTTCATATAAATTTCAATCTACATTTCCGCCGGTGACGGGTGCGGGTCCCATTTTATGGCCTTTTCCCATGGACCATGCATCGATCCCATGGTTTCCGAGTTCGCACAATTGGGAAAGATCTAGCATTTTGCAGAAGGAGAGTTCCCACCGGCTTTCGAGGGTAATAGATACGTCTATAAATAATCATGGTAATCAAGTTTATTTACATATTTTCTAGCATTGACTTGTTTTATTTTGAAACTTAATATTATAATTAGCAAGAACCGTCTAGAAAGTTCTTAACGGCCTAATCTATATATCCTGTTGTAAATGCATCGTGACATATATGCTAGGAAAAATATAATATATATAAATAAATTTGTAATCTAGCATAATTTTTATTTATTTTAAAAAATTTTCAAGTTAGTCATAAATACATCAAATTAGTCAAACTTCGAGAATATCATGAGATTATAAAATAAAAATAAATAAACAATTCAATCACTTTCTTAGGTAATGGTAAAAAATACTTATTGACGGTAAGAAAAAAATATATGAACGTAGATTTAATGTTAAAGTAATAATCATGTTAATAACATAAAAAGTGAGTAGGGAAAAACAGTAATATTTTTTAAAAAAAATATTATTAAGAAAAGAGAAATGAAATAACTTAAAATCATTGACGTAAATGATAAATCATTCATTACGGCAAAATTATTATTTTATTCAAAATAAACATGTGCACACACCCAACCGCCAAGCACAAGCGAATGGGTCGTGATCCTGCATGAAAAGTAAAAACTCCGGAACATGGGGTTTGCTGTTTCCTCCATCGCCACTCATCCAACGCCAGCCTTTTTGTATATTATTTTTTCCCAAGAGAAGACGATCTCTATTTTCAGTTTTCAATTCTTTCTTTCTTGAAAAGGTTGTTTTTCTTCTTATCATTAAATTAAACATCAACAGAAAAAACTAAAAAAAAAAAGTTGACCGTGAAATTAAATAGACTCTCGAAAGCGAAGTGCGGGTCCGCGGGGATGACGATCGGACGATGGAGATGGATGACCCTTTCAACGTGGCAAAGATCTCTGGCGTAGCTGGAGACAGCTGGCAGTATGACGTGGCAAAACGTGGACGTTTCATCCTCCTTATCCGGCACGAGAAATGTGCACGGTTTGTATGGAATGCACACCATTTGTTTTCCTGAGCCGACAGTGAGGCCACGTGTCCAGCATTTGATTGGTTAAGAGCCGAAAGAAGAGTACAACAGGGGATCCGAGAGAGCATGTGCTTGGTCGGGCTGTACTCGCAGGCGTTCCAGGCAACCTGCACACTTGCTTTCAATTCCATGTGTTTTTCTTTCTTTCTATTTTATTTTCTTTTTTAAAACTGGAAAATGAAGTTTCTTCATCAATATGCGAAGGAAATATGGTCCCTCCGAATATATTCATATATCTTATGGAAAGATAAGAAATTCTAAATATTTGGAGTTTAATTGAATCATGCTATTCCTTTTAAAAGGAATTGTCATCATAACCGTGTTGATAGATGGGGGAGCTTTATGTCTAGTAGCTACCACTATCACAATGGGTTTTGGTAGTATTTCACATGGTTTAGTTAGGTACTTGGAATTGTAAATCTGGAATCAGATTCTAATGTTGTGTTGTCAAAGTTAAAAGCACTAAATTAGGAACTTCGATCTTCATGTTCATCTTTTAAATGCTATATCACAAGCTTTTGAATAAGATAATAATTAATGTTTTGATTGGATTTTCTTTTTTAGTACATGCAAGCATGTTTTAAATGGATAAATCTACTATATTATATATATATATATATAAAGTGAAAACAGGAAGTTCATTAACTCCATCATGTACTTCTTTAGGGGGAAAAAAGGTGAGTAATATGCCCTACTTTTAAATGTGTTGAGTTATATTTTTAAAGTATAATATATTATATATAGTATATGCTAAGAATGAGACTGTGTGAAGATAAATAATGGAAGCTTAGTTTCGAAGACCTCAATGTTGATATTTACCAACTGTACTGAATTAAGGCATATTTATTCGGAAAACGTCATGAAACTTAAGATTGGGTGTTAAAATTTTTTTGTCCTTTATTAAGTTATCTGTACCTCTCAGACCAAAAATGAAAAACCTGGGGTCAATATTATGCCCTTCTTTGTTTTTTTGGTGAGAAATGACATGTTTTTCACGTTCTATTTACTCTTACAAAAGTTTCACTTGCAAAACAAGTAGTTGTGCGTATTATCTAGAACCCAATTGGGTTGGTGAATGAATAATTAATACAGCAAATAGGACTTAAGTGGAGGAGTGGACAAACGTCCTTTCTCAAGGGGGGCGAGTAGTTTACTAACTTTGGACTTAGTATTTCTGGCTTGTCCTTACCTTAGTGGTGGACTTGCAGTGTTTTAGAGAGAGAGAGAGAGAGAGAGAGGAAGCAATAATTGAGAACGTGGAATCACAAAGTTAGGGAAATTGTCAAACGAAAACTTTCTAATAATTCCAAATAATACTATTAAGCCTTCCCCTGTTGGGCAACTTTATTTATTTCCCTAGAATATGTCCTGATTTCTTATACTGCTCTCCCAATAAAGTCATATGCCCTTTTACTTTTAGCAATTTGTGGAAAAAACTCCGCCAACTCATTCCCTCTCCACATCTTATCTTTTGATTCTCGTAGAGCTTTGATTTGCATACCTACAAAATTGATCTTTCATGTGGAAACTATTGCCTCCTTTTCTCCCCCTTAAGGCCGCTAATCATTGCCAAGCAATAATTACTTGAAACTATTGTGCTATTGTCAAAAGTCTTTCTTTCTTTATTTATTACTATGCTTTCATTATGTATGGATGGATGGCCGTTGTTATTATCATACTTTGTGAGGAAAACAAAGGGTTGTTTGCTCACACGCCATAGCACATCAAGTCTTGTTGTTGCTTTCACTCTCCCACCTTCACGTTTCATCACGGTATCTCCTTCCTCTAAAATATATTGTTTTAATTTCCAGTAAAATTTAACATAATTGAGATTTACAATGAATTGTATAAATTTATTAATTGATCTGATTAGATTACCATTAATTCAATAATAATAACATCTCCTACCTATATACACATTGAAAAGAACCATGCTTAAATTTTGACATAACCTTTCACTTTTACTACCTTAATTGCCCTATTTTTATCTAAATAGAGAGAACGGTTTTGGGTTTCTTTCATTTCTTGATTTTATGGATTTGACACAACCTTTTACTACCATAGCCACCCTGCTGTCGATTGAACAAAGAGGTATTTGTTTTGGAATTTCTGCTTTTTGTTAGAATCTTACGGCCTATCCAAGGAATAGGTCAGGTCCCAAAAAGTTATGGCTCTTACAAACTGGGCATCGTATAAAGGAAACGACGCCGAGCTAGGATCAGTTGGCTGTAGATTTGGGTCAACTCAACTCTGCTGTGGTGAAGTTCGTGCTTGCCGGATTTTGTCAGGTACTATAGGAGGCCTAAAAATAATTGGTGGTCCAATAAAATGTTATAAGGTAGGTGCTGAAAGATATTTGCAATGAAGAGCTTAGGAATCGAAAGTCTTTCGTGGGTTATTCTGACATCAACACCCACCTAACTTACATAGATTTTATATATGAAAGGAAGGGAAATTAATTATAATGCCCCCATCTTTCTCGCTTCTTTTATTATTTTTAATTATATATTTATGTGCAAAAGGCAACAAGAAATGGGATTTTGGTAGTACTATAGTATAGCAGACACGTAGAGGCGAAACGAGGGCTTGGTGTTTCTTTCCTTCTTATGGACTGGTACTCAACTTGGGGCTATGCAAAAATATATGGGCTTAAGTTGGATTTAGAGATAGTTGGGTTCAATCAGGCTTTCGGATTGGGCCGATGTAAGCCCAAATTCAAGTTACTGAAAAGTGAGAACAATGAGCAGCAAAGACACTCGACGAATATGTGCAATTATGACGAGCAAAGAAACAATTACCGGTAAACATAATGCTCGCAAGGCACAACACATGGCGATCAAAAGATTCAACTCAGCGGTTTTGAAATGATTACTGGGACTGAGCTTCGAGTTACAAAATCTAAGATTGATAAACGCCAACTTGGCCTCATGTAGAAGTATAGATGGTAATCGTATGAAACAAATTCGGTGCCTATTCATACAATATAATACTATCAGAATACAGCAAGGGCACAATACACCGGTTCCACAACTACCAGGAATCACTCAACAAAATCATATTTGTTCTCAAGTCATGACTTAAACAACAGAAATGATCATCATGCTTCAAATAGTGCTTTGAGATTATAAGGTCCAGTAATATTGGCAGTTCCACTCCATAGTAGCTCGGCGATATGCATTTGGGTCTTTTCAGTGAGATGAAAAGAGTTGAAAGAAAAAGATATTCAGTAGAATCTGGACAAACTTGTACTCTTTCCAAGCTCCCCTCTTTCCCCCACAGTTGAAAATTCTTCTGTACGGGCCAGTGCCTCAGCATGCTGTAGTTACCTCCTTCAAACCTTCAAAACATTGAGGATCGGTCACAAAATTTAGACTAGAAATATGCATGCTTTTCACTTAAATGCAAGAAGAAGATTCCACAACTCCTACCATATATTTCAGGATTACACAGTATTTCAGTAGCAGTAACATTAATATCCTGCTTTGTGTATCTAAATCCTTCTATTTGGATATTCGACTCCTGTAAAAACTTTAGGAAGTGCTGCATTCTACAGTTTTGATAGTGCTGTGCCTACTGGGATGGGGAAACCTGCATTTACCGGTCCTTTCATGGATAGCACTAAACTTTATCCCCATGGACAGAACCCCGAATTTCCTTCCTCCCTTTTTTGTATATTTCCGGAAATTAACATCAAAATGGAATATACATCGCAACTTATTCATGTTGGGATAGAAAAGGATGTTTAAAGGGGGAAAGAGATTAAAATGCTTGAACAATACGGAATTACTATGATAGCATTAGTTACATTGCCAATCACCATTCCAACATATTCTTCTATGAAGGATTGAGACACGTTGGAGTGTGTCCAGTTAAAGGATATGTAATCACTGGCTCCAATGGTAATTAAGTGAACAGCTTGGGAAACGCATTTTCCTTTCATAGTTGAAAGAGGAGATGATTTTTGTTTACAGGTTCAGGGAAATGCATTGTATAGAGGTGATTTTGGACTGTTATTCCGAAAGGAGATATAACAAAACAAAATCATCTCGTCCTTTCAGAGGTGAACAATTGTTCCCCTCTGTCTTTAATACAAACTGGAACTTTCACTAATTAAAACAAAAAAAAAAAGTAAACAACCTGAGATAACAAAATTTTGGCTTCTGCATCCCCTAGTTTCCGTCTCAGCAGCTTTTCCACATTCTTGAAATGACTTGACTGAGTTCTCAAATCTATCGCCTGGGATTAACCCCCCAATATATAAGTTGGAAAAGAATTAATTATTCAACCATGTGAAACAAAGTGGAAGAAATCATCTTCTAACAGATAACTTAGTTTGCTTGATATTTATAGCGTTGTTAGCGTCCTACATGAGGGAAAATGCAGTCTAATCAGTTTAAAAAAGTCTGCTCTAAGGAAAGCCTTAAATAAAAGAGAAATTTCAATGGACCAAATAGCAAGGAAAAAGGAGTACAACAATTATTAGCATTAATGTAGTATTTAATCAATCCTACCAATCTCATCTTAACCTTAGTTAAATAATCATATAAACTAGCATTAGTAATTGTGATTAAACACACTTAACAATATGAAACATTGTTTAAAAAACAAAATATTGTATGCAAAATCACATTTTACTTGGAGCTCAATATAGATTCGCAAAGATTCAAGCCAAAATACTATATGTTTAGTATCAAATGTGAATTCACAAGCATAGACCATTATTTGTAATGAAGGCTATCTTAATTATTGATTCTAATTTGTCATGATTACCATTTCAATTGATATGATTTGATTGACTTGGTTATTCTAATTGAT
>NW_018397267.1:4961773-4973181 GCF_002168275.2 Theobroma umbraticum | reverse complement strand
AGATTGTGTGGCTTCTCAGGCTATTGGCAGATCTACATGTCTCACACCCAACACTGGTTCCATTATTTTGTGATAATCAGGCAGCAATCCATATTGCAGCAAATCCGGTCTTTCATGAGTGTACTAAACATATCGAGATAGATTGTCATTTTATTAGGCAGCATATCCAGTCTAAGACTCTTGTTCCACGGTCAATTTCATCACAGTTTCAATTGGCAGATATTTTCACCAAGGCTCTTGGACGGAATCGATTCCATGACTTATTGATCAAGTTGGGCATTGCAAATCTGCATGCTCCAACTTGAAGGAGAGTAATGAAGGCTATCTTAATTATTGATTCTAATTTTCCATGATTACCATTTCAATTGATATGATTTAATTGACTTGGTTATTCTAATTGATTTGATTGTAATTTTTCTTAATTATAGGCTTGATCTAGGGAATTCCCCTTTATTGCATAGATTATTTTTCCTTTTGTATTGACAATGAAACTTGTATATAAACCCCTAGTGGTTTCTCAATAAAATCATCCAAAGAGTATTCAAACTTTTCAATCTGTGTCATTAGTTTACAAATGTGAATTCCCAAATCATTGTACAAAGTGTAACCTGTGGTTTTATTCAAATCGGTTGCCTGGAAAAACAAACAATCGAGAGTATGTCCCTTTTTTCACCAACCGTTAAACCAAATGAAAATTGTGGGAAAGTTTCACATTTTGGCACTCTTTGGAAGGCTTATTAAGTTGCACTACTATCAGTATAATCATAGTTAGTAATTCCTTAGACAACAAACAGAATGAATACGTTGAAATTACTGATCATGCTTCAAATAGTGCTTTGAGATTGTAAGGCCCCGTAATGTTGGGTGTTCCGCTCCACATCAGCTCGGCAATCTGCTTATAGGCCTCCTCAGTCAAATGACCAGAGTCAAAGAACCAATATTCACTAGGATCTGCACATAATTCATACTCTGCCACAACCCTGATTCCTCCACAGCTATCAATTCCTCTGTATGGACCGCTCCCACAACATGCTAATTCTGCCTCCTTGAAACCTTGAAATATTCAATCACAAAATCTACATTAGCAACTTTCGCGTATGTCGCTTAAAGATATGATTCAAATTCCCAAGTCCTAAATAAAGAAAAAAGTAGTGTAATTAAGAAGATAGCTCGGGGCATACCATATTTTTCAGGATTATTTGTTCTTTCACTAGAAGACGTATAAATATCATGCTTTGCATATTTAAATCCTTCTAGTTTGATCGCCAGCTCCTGCAAGGCTTTAGAAAGAGCGGCATTGTGGAGTTTTGCTAGTTCCGTTGCTTCCTCAAAGCAGGAACCTGTATTCCCAGGTACGAGCACCTTCATGCCGGGGATACAACCCAATGCCGCCAAGTTGGATAATCCGAATTTCCTTCCTCCTTTCTTATATATTTCCTGAAACACCAAAATGGAATATACATTGCAATCAACTAATTGGATTTAAAAGGGAAATTTAAAGGGGGAAAACGTTTAAAAGGCTTGAAAATATATGAAACTTACTTTGATAGTATCTGTTATATTTCCAATCACCATTCCCACATATTCTTCTTTGGACAAGGATTGAAACACACTAGAGTTTGTGGTGAAAGGGGCCAAGATATCATTGGCTCCAATGTTAATTAAGTAAACAGCTTTGGAGAACAAGGTCTTGGCCTTTGCATCGCCTAGTTTCTGCCTCAACAGCTTTGTCGCATTTTTGAAATAACTCAACTGAGTTTTCAAATCTATCACCTGCAATTAATCCGCAATTGTAAAAGAAGAAGAAATCAGTGTCGAAGAAGAACGTCAAATTTGAAATAGAACAAATTTTAAGATATCCCAGCCTATATTAAGTTAATGTATTATTTAACAGACATAGGCAAGCATAAGCAAATGGTAGATATACACGTCAGAGCCAGAGTGATGAGGGAACCCATACAAATCCTTGATTAGTTTCAGCTAAAGCACCAGCTCCAGCCGAGGCAAAATTGACCCCATAAGTAAATTGATGATTTCCAGGTTTAAGATATGGTTGAATTAGTGGTAGGTTTGCATACTCGGCTGCAGGAAAACTAAAACACTCAGAACAAACAGTCATATTTCAGTACAAAATGGCAAAATGAAAATTTGTCTTACCAATGAAGTCTGGAATTAGACGCCCATCAGAAAATCTTCCAGTGGGGTATTTGAAGAAGGTTTCCCCATATGGCCAAAAGTTTGCCCGAGCAATCGTGTCGATGTAGTTATTATTTCCAGAGTCAAAGAGTGAATCCCCCAAGATGAACAAGGCGACATGGTTTTTTGGCAGACTACTACTGCATACGAGGTTGAGAGAACCTGCACAAAGAAGAAAGAAACACGAAAAGAACCTTGAACTAGCCATGTTAGAAATGGATTTCGCTTTATGTCATTATCCTCATTAGTTTGCGTGGTATTTATAGAGTTGTCTGCTGCCTACATGACGCAGAATTCAGTCCTATGAGATGCCAGAAGTTTCCCATAACATCCCAAAGTAAGGCGTGAACTTGCAAGTCAAAAAGGTTGTCCGCAAACGAATTGTTTTCCCCTTTTCCTTTTTTGAAGAATTTTATTCAATGGGGACTGCAAAGGAAATTCTGAATGGACCAAGTGGCTAGTTAATTTATTTTTTCGGTAAAATAGCGTAAGTTCTGAACTTTTCAACTAATAAAGATTGATACATTGATAGGATGGGAAATAATTTAGTTGTTCATCTGTAAATTTCATGTGTTAAGTTGGATAACTAATTATCTTAAAAGTTTAAGTTGAATGAAAATGATTTAATTATTATAATTAACTTCTGACACAGAGCCATGTAAATCATTTGAATTATTACTTAAGTTGATATCATAATAGGTTAGATGATTAATTATTTTAAATATTTTAACCAATTCCAAAGAACTCAATTATTATATTTAAATTTTAGCTCCATGGTTGATAGTTTTTGCGGCTCAATTCATTTGCAGTTTGATGATAAAATTGGTCAATGGTTTGTTGTTTGGGCATTGCCATAAAAAAAAAAACTAACTAATTAGTCTTTTATAAAATAATTAATCTTTGTTAAGGTTTTTTTTTTTTATCCCAGAAGAAAACACAACTTTATTAACAAAATATTACCAAGTATATGGTATCTTTATACGCACTACAAAACTCATAGAAAAACTCGTGGAGAGACATTTTGAGATAAGTGCCACTTTCTGTATGCCCTCTACCCCTTTTCTCGTTATGAATGTATTTGGCACACCCAGACCATCCCCGTTTAGGATATAAACCAATGACGATGGGGTCAAAGAACCCAATTTTCAGGGCACATCTCTTGGTTTGATTGAGTTGTCATCCAACGTGCAACCATATTGGCTTCCCGACAAACACAACTTATGTCCACATTTACAAATTTACAAAACTATTTCCTAATATCTGTTAGTATAGCATAGATTCTCCAATCTGCACATTTTAAATATGCCAACCTGTCCCTCCTTTTACTGCTGTCGCCATAGCTTCTAGACTTGATTTCACGAGCACCTTGTTTCTTGTTCCGCATAGCATTCTTTCATGATCATCTCTTGTTACTATTCCAACAGCCGCCTTAGGAGGATTTTTATGGAAAGAACAATCGATGTTAACTTTGACCCAACTACTTCCACGACATTAATGTCGTTAATTTGCCTGCTGTCATTGATTTTTCTTTTGCAAAAGCATCTCCTATATATCTTCTGCGCCATTACCTCTCCATATATATTCACCCACTGCTCTTTGAACTTTAATTAGCATCACGACTTTTCCCATTTGTACTAGCTTGACATCACAACTAGCTCAAATATTTCAACAAGTAAACGTCAGAGTTGTAGATACCATTCTCTTCTCGCTGCCAATCACTTGCTTCATACCTAGGACTAGTTGCAATTACTTATCACTGAAGTAACACATGTTCATAGTCTCTACTTCTTTATCCAAATTCTAGAAAACCATACCCTCAAAGGCTAATGGAGGCATGGTATATTTCATTTATCAAACATACGTATATAATAAATTTATTCTAATTCATTCTAAGTTAGTCATGTATAAGATGGACACATCTGTTGTTTCTGTGTCTATTCGGTAGATCCCCTCTTGATTCATTTTGATTTAGACTGGTTTCTCCTTTGATAGTTCTCTGTTATGTGGTTTTGTTCGTTTAGAGGCTGTTTCGTAAAGTGTTGATAGTGCTAAAGGTTCTCTCAGTTTTTGCTTTTCTCTGTACAACACAGGTCCTTAAGATAAGGGTAGAGAGCTTATTTTTGTTTCTTGCTCAACTTAGGGAAGGAACTGCTCACATTTTCGGGCAGGCAGTTCTCTTGCTTTTATGTACTTCTCTTATGCACAAGCCTCTTTATTATGCCAATAAAAGTCTTTAGCAAAGTGTTAAAGACTTTGGATGACATGAAGACTTGGTGCTAATAAAATCACATTTCAAAAAAAAAAAAATTCTTAATTTTATTATCCCTGATCGGAGAAGATGCCACAGCGCCTACCTTATACTTCAGGATTACTCAGTATTTCAGTAGCGGCAACATTAATATCCTGCTTTCCGTATCTCAATCCTTCTAGTTGGATATTCAGCTCCTATAAAACTTTAGACAGTGCTGCATTGTGCAGTATTGATAGTGCTGTGCCTAATGGGACGGAGGAACCTTCAATTCCTTATACTTTCATGGATAGCATTAAAACCAAAATCTCCAAGGCCAGAACCCAAATTTGCTTTCTCCTTTTTTGTATAGTTCCTGAAATTAACATCAACATGGAATATATATTGCAACTTATTCATGTTGGGATAAAAAGGAAGCTTAAAGGTGGTGTGAAAGAAAATCAAAGAGTTTATGAACTCAGTGACTTAACTCATTAAACAAAACATTGAGTTAATAAAAGCCAACACACGTGAGATTGGAGAAGAATTGCATGAAGCCATGCAAAGCCACACACTCATTCCTTTAAGTAAAAAATATTTTTATAAGTACAAGAGAGACAACCATAAAAAATACAAATAATGGGAAAACAACTGACACTCTTCAAGCCTAGTACTTAGTGGCCTACAAGGTAATTAGAAACTACCCTACTAAGAAACAAAACACAAACTGTAAAAACTGAATAAAATTGACACATTACAATATTAAAATAGTAACTGCATAAATTAAAAGAATCACGCCACCAAGGTACGTGAAAATGATCTTATTCATTTTGAATGTTCTCAGGCTCGACTTGCACCAAAGCTCTCTGGTTTTTCATGTTAAGTTTCATTCTTCAACACACCTCCTTGAGGCTTAACTTGAAGAATTCCCAATCTTTCTTGAAACAGCTCGAATTTGTCTTTTCCCAAGCTTTTGGTGAGAACATCTGCCAATTGATCATCAGTCCTGCAATGCTTGAGAAATATATCTCCATTTTTGACAGCATCACATATAGCGTGGTATTTCACCCATATATGCTTTGTTCTTCCATGATGAACCGGGTTTTTAGCCATTGTTATAGCTGACTGGTTGTCAACAAACAATGTAGTGGCTCCTTGTTGACTGAAACCCAAGTCTTCAAGGATTTTTCTCAATCATAAAATTTGATTTGTAGCAAATGCAGCTGATATATATTCAGCCTCGGCAGAGGATTGGGCCACTACCTCTTGCTTTTTTGAGCTCCAAGAGAACACTGCACTTCTAAACGAAACACAAAAACCACTTGTACTTTCAGAGTCCATTAGAAACTACCAATTATTAGCACTACTGTAGCATTTAATCAAATACCAATCTCCTCTTAACCTTGGTTAAATCATCAAAAACCTTAGCATTGTTTAAAAAACAAAAAATTGTATGCAAAATCACATTTTACTTGGAGCTCGATATAGTCTCTTGTGTCCGTGCTGATGCTGATTAGGGTTGGACAGCTTGGGACCGGATGCTTGTTGTGACTTTGGGGTTCTCCTCCTTTTGATCAACTTTCGTGTTCTAATTGTAAATATTAGGATCTTAGTTCTTTTTTGTCTTCTTTTCGCCCGAACCTTCTCTGTTGACAGGGGCGTTTCCTTTTCCGCCATTGCTGCCAAAGGCTTGTTGCTGCTTTTTACAACCATACAGGGGCAAAGCCCTCTCCAAAGCTTGAATCTCAAAAGAATAAAAGCTAAATATTCAAATGAAGTTTTTTTTAAAAAATTCAGATTAAGAAAATGAGTTTTTTTATTTAAGTCAAGGAAGAGCAAATGGGGAAAGCAAAATTTATAAGTAGATATTATAAATTGAAAAAACTTTAGTTTTATATATAAGAAAAGAAGTTATTGGAGATCATTAATTAAATTTATATTATCCTTAATTAATTGGGAATAGGAGAAATAATTGAGAATTAATAACATTGTGAGAATTGAGAAATGATAAAAAATGAGATTTATTAAGTAAGGGAGTGAAAATATATGTTATTTTATTAATTATTTTTATTTTTTTTAATTTTTAATGAGAAATGAGATAAATAGTTAAGAATTAATAAGAGTGTGAAAATAAGAGAAAAGAGATAATTATTAGGGATATGAGAATAGATAAATATTTTATTAATTATCCTAATTTTTTATATTTTTAATATAATTAATTATATTATTATTATCAAAATTATGAGACTTCCTCGAATTTGAAGAATGAAGTCCTTGCTTTGAAAGCTTTACCACCAGCTAGCACAGATGCAAAAAGGAGTCTTCCACTAATTTAGCACTAGATTTGTTATGACATTCAAGTTTTTGGTTAAATAAAATTCATTTTTCATAAAAAAATTAAGAAACAAACTAATGATATAAAAATACTTAAACATTCAATTCGAGAACATGATTGTTTATATCAAAATCTTAGAAGAATATTTAATTTACTTGATGATGAGTTTTATATATATATGTAGAAACAGAGTTTTAAGATATTAGACTTTTATTTTAGTGTGTATTATGTTTTGTTCAAAGTCTTTATGTATAAAAAATTAAGAAGTTCCAAAATTTAACCATTTTAAAAAAATAATAACAACATTAATCTTGACCCAGACTAAATAGTGGAAATTGACAGATGGATGGGACATTGACTCTTACTTTACGACCAACAAAGAGTTTTTATGTGCATTCTCTCTCAATGCATTTGCCATTCTTACATTTGAAGTTTGATCATTATCCATGTCATTGGTTTTCATATATGAATTTTTAAATCAATTAATTGTTAGAATTTTAAATTTCGATTTTGTAAATATCATGTTCAAATTTTGAGAGAGAGGATTTGAAATATATATTTTTTTATAATTATTACATTACAATTAATCAATTACAATATTAAATTATGTATAATTCATCAGAATATTTTATTGAGTTTATATTTATAAGTGATGGATGTTACATGATTTTTTAATGTGATTGAATAATTACAAGATTGTAATTAATAATATTACAAATAAAATGCTTTCAAAAGAATTTAAGTCATTCGTGTATCTTAAGATTTAATAAATTTATATATAAAACAATTTTAGAAAGAGCAAGATTATTACGGTTCTTCCATCCATTGTACAAAATCTAACATGCAGTTTTATTCAAATCAATTGCGTAAAAACACATACATAAAATTCTAGAAAGTTTCACGCCTTGGCACTCTTTGAAAGGCTTATTAAGTTGCACCACTATCAGTGTAATCATATTTATTTATTTAGTAATTCCTTACTTAGACAACAAACAAATGACATTGAACTTAATGATCATGCTTCAAATAGTGCTTCGAGATTGTAAGGCCCCGTAGTATTAGGTGTTCCCCTCCACATCAGCTCGGCAATCTGCTTATTGGCCTTGTCAGTGATATGACTAGAGTCAAAGAACAAATATTCACTAGGATCTGCACATAATTCATACTCTGTCACACCCCTCTTTCCTCCGCAGCTGAAAATTCCTCTGTATGGACCGCTCCCACAACATGCTATCCCTGCCTCCTTGAAACCTTCAAATATTCAGTCACAGAATCCATATTAGAATATGCGTCATTTTTCTGAGCACTAAACTCAAGGATTCATGGGCTTGTCCCTCGCTTAAAGACATGATTAAAATTTTCTTCTCCTAAATAAAAAAAAAAAAGTAGTATAAGAAGATAGCTCGGTGCATACCATATTTTTCAGGATTATTCAATCTTTCACTAGAAGAAATATTAAAATCATGCTTTGCATATTTAAATCCTTCTAGTTCGATCTTCAGCTCCAGCAGGGCTTTAGAAAGAGCAGCATTGTGGACTTTTGCTAGTTCTGTTGCTTCCTCAAAGCAGGAGCCTGTATTTCCAGGTACAAACACTTTCATCATTGGCGCACAACCCAATGGCCCCAAGTTGAGTAACCCAAATTTCCTTCCTCCTTTCTTATATATTTCCTGAAACATAAAAATGGAATATACATTGCAATCAACCTAACTGGGTTTAAAGGGAAATTTTAAGAGAGAAAACGTTTAGAAGGCTTGAGTTATATGAACTTACTTTGATAGTATCTGTTAGATTGCCAATCACCATTCCCACATATTCTTCTCTCGACAAGGATTGTAACACACTGGAGTTTGTGGTGAAAGGGGACATGTAATCATTGGCTCCAATGTTGATTAAGTAAACAGCTTTGGAGAACAAGGTCTTGGCCTCTGCATCGCCTAGTTTCTGCCCCAACAGCTTTGTCACATTTTTGAAATAACTTAACTGAGTTTTCAAATCTATCACCTGCAATTTGTAAAAAGAGGAAGAAATCAGTGTCGAACAAGAACCTCAGAATTTGAAATAGAACAAATTTGAAGATATGCCAGCCTATATTAAGTTAATGTATTTTTTAATATACATAAAGGGCTGAAATAGCAAGCATAAGCGGATGGTAGATAAACAGCATATTACACATGTCAGAACCAGAGTGACAAGCGAACCCATACCAATCCTTGATTACTTTCAGCTAAAGCACCAGCTCCAGCCGAGGCAAAATTGATCCCATAAGTAAATTGATGATTTCCAGGTTGAAGATATGGTGGAATTAATGGTAAGTTCGCAAATTCGGCTGCAAGAAAACTAACATTATCAGAACACAGCCATATTTCAGTACAAAAGGAAAAGTGGAAATTTGTCTTACCAATGAAGTCTGGAATTATACGCCCATCAGAAAATCTCCCAGTGGGGTATTTGAAAAAGGTTTCTCCATATGGCCAATAATTTGCCCGAGCAATCGTCTTGATGTAGTTATTATTTCCAGGATCAAACAGTGAATCCCCAAAGATGAACAAGGCGACATGGTTTTTTGGCGGACTACGGCTGTATACGAGGGTGAGAGAACTTGCACAAAGAAGAAAGAAACAGACAAAGAACCTTAAACTTGCCATGTTAGAAATGGATTTGACTCTATGTCATTCTCCTCATTGGTTTGCATGGTATTTATAGAGTTGCCTGCTTCCTGCCTGACGCTGAATTGTGTCCCATGAGATACCACAAGTTTCCTGTAACATACTAGAATGAGGCGCGAACGTGCAAGGGAAAAGGGGGCGGTCCAAAACGGAATTTTTTTTAAAGGCAAGGTAAGAATTTTACTCAACGAGGATGGCAAACGAAATTTTGAATGTACCAAGTGGCTATTTATTTTATTTTGACATAATATTTAAAAAAATTTTGAATTATTCAAAAAAATTTATATAATTTTTTTTTTGCAAAAAATTTATTACCTGATTATACTAGGAAAAGAAATTTAAATTACATCATTAAACGGTAATTCTCTAAAGCTATTCGGGGGTTATTATAGGACAAGAAAGTTTCGAAAATATTAAATTCCTCATTAGCCATATAGTCTGCAACTTTGTTACTCTCTCAAAACATTCACTATACGAATTTTTCACTAATTTTGGATTAAACTGTAAATGCTTTGAATTAAATCAGAATTAAAATATAGATGTCTCATATGTGAAGAAATCGCTTGAGCTACTAACCTGCTATCTACTTGAAGCTCGATCTTTCGATATCCCCACACATATTTAAGACCACAGTATACACGCTAAAGTTCTGCATAATAACCTGAACATTTCATGAGTCGCAAAGTAGAACCACCCTTGCATTGGCCATCTAGGAACATCTCCAGCAGCTGCCTGATTCATAGAACTCCAATAACCACCATTCGTATTTAAGGCAATCTAGTCCAAAGGAGGAGTCGCCCAATCTATCAAAACTTCCACATGGTTGCTTGGTGTCTGTCCCCCTTCTTTAAGTCCTTGAAAATCACCTTGACTAATTGCCGAGACCCAAGTATAAATCAAAATCAGTTTTCTCTCCATTGTAGCAGATTAAATCTAAAAAATATGTGCATTTCGCCACTTCCATAAAAACCAAACTGTTACTCCAAAGATCATAGCTCAAGGAGCACTATTGTCATGTCTTTTTAACTTACTCATATTAAATAACAACCAATCTGGTAGAGATAATCCAAAAAAAAGAACTAACCTTCTTTGCTTGAAGAAGTTTGGCCAAATCATGTTGGCTGAAGAGCAATCCCCAGGAACATGAAGCACTGATTCTTCCGCCGTATGGCATTGTCTGCATAATCCATCATTTGAGAGGTGAGGATGATATCGTTTTTATACTTTTATTTTGAATCAAATAAATTTTTTTGATTGTTAATTGATTAACTGTTATTAGTTAAAATATCACTTGTCGTTTTGCCTACTCGATATAAAATAAAAATATAAAACTTAATTAAACATAATAAAAGAATAAGAGTTTATTTAAATTTTCTTGAATTTATAATTTAAAGATTTTTTCAAATATTATGTCATTTCTGTTTTAGTGAAATAGTTGAAAAAACTAAACTTTGTAATGATAATAAAGTCGTGAACGGATAGGGTATCTGTTTTTTTTAAGTATCTTAACTCGAATTTATTTAATTAAGAGGTACCCGAACCCTATTAAAACCCAAATAAAATCATAAACTACTATCTAAAATCAAATCCTAATAATATAGAACTATTCACTATTTATCTGAATTCGTTAAATAACTCAAATAATAGTTTAGATAACTAAAAATCATATAAAAACTTATTTTATATGTATTAGTTTATAAAAAAGGAAGTTGGTTAAGATGGCAAAGCTTGTATTGAAGATGAGAAGGACAAATGTTTGAATCTTACAAATTACAAATTTTCACAATATTATAATATATATATATATATATATATATATATAATCGAGTTCGGGTTTAAAGTAGCCTAAGTGTGATATCCAAAACCTACCTAAATTTGAGTATTCGTAATTAAAAAAAATTATCTAAATCCATCCCATAACCGAATATAAGATACTTGAACCTATGTTATCATGTTGAATGTCCACCTATACCTCTATAAC
>NW_018397267.1:4960656-4961673 GCF_002168275.2 Theobroma umbraticum | reverse complement strand
GCGCGACATCCTACATGATGACATGTGGATGGGTCCATCTGTCTGCAACAGTTACATATCATTATTATTGTTTTGAGCAGCGGTATCATTTTTATTTCTTTTTCCTTTATTTTGCATAGAAAAATTAGGGAATAAAAGGAATCATTTCGTTTTAAATTGAGTATTCAATTGTCAAATAACATAAAAAAGATATATTGTGTTTTGCATTTTACAATTTTTTAGTATGGAATAAAGTTAACTACAAGAACATATGTTATTTATATCCATAACATATTAACATTCCATTTGAGAAGGAAAAAAACAAGAATAAAAAAATCCAATTCCGTGTGACAGCCTCCTCTGAAGCAAACAGTTAAAAGGTATAGTACTCTACGATAAAAGACAAAGCACAATAAATATACTTAATCAATTTGATTATGAGAGTAGTAACAAAAGCCTCAGCGGTGAGGACGCCATATTTTCAACATACAAAATGCAGAAAAAGAAAATAAAATAAAAAGAGCAAAAAGCCCCACTGTCACTATAGCTTCTTTCTCTTTCTATAATGCACTGCTTCTGCCTAGTGAGCTAGTACAACGCCATCCCACCCCAGCTGCCACACAGTTGAAATCTCTTCCTTTTATTGTAAGTTTTATTCCACACTCACTCCCTCATTTCCATTAGCACACTGTCCCCAAAGCTCCGTCCTCCCCTTCTCGGTTTTTTCTTCCCCCAACCCCCAATGGGTTTCTTTCTTTTCTTCTTTCTTTCTTTACTCTCTTTGGCTTCTTCAGCTTCTAGGGTGGATCAAAAGACCTTTATTGTTAGAGTCCAACACGATGTCAAGCCTTCCATTTTCACCACTCACAAGCACTGGTACGAGTCTTCCCTTTCCTCCATTCTCTCCCCTTCAACTCCCACCCATGTTCTTCACGTATACGACAACGTTTTCCACGGCTTCTCAGCCAAGCTTTCCCCAACCGAAGCCCTCAAGCTCCAAACTCTTCCCCATATCATCGCTGTCATCCCTGAGCAAGT
>NW_018397267.1:4934932-4960556 GCF_002168275.2 Theobroma umbraticum | reverse complement strand
TAATGTTATCTGGTTGAATATCCACATATACCTCTGTAATACCAACCCACTTACATCCCTAACCGATAAAGATTGATAAATTGATAGGATGATGAATAATTTAATTATTTATTTCAAAATAATTTTCATGTGTTAAGTTGGATAATTAATTGCACCTGAACATTTGACTCATTAGTTGGTGTATTTTTTTCCGTCTCAAGAACAGGTATAATTAATTATTATAAAATTTGTAGTTGATTGATAATGACCTAATTATTATAATTAAATTCTAACACGTTTCTTTAAATGTAGGTTGAGTGAATTATTGTTTAAGTTGATATATATCATATTAAGTTGGAAGATTAATTATTGTGAATTAATTGATTGCAAAAAAAACCCGAATAATATACATTAACTGTAGCACCATACATGAAAGTAATTGCGGCTGAGTTCATTTGCAGATGTGGAGGCAGCTGATAGAATCTGTCAAAGATTTGTTGTTTGACTATTGCCACAGGCCTAACTAATTATTCTTGTATGAAACTATTAATCTTTGTTAAGTTTGACAAACGCATTCTTATCAACTGTTTAGATTTGGGAGGCTTGCACAACAAGGCCATTCCAATTACTTATTTCTTTTAAGCAACATGCCATCCTTGACTTTGATTTTAATAATGGAAAACTAAAGACTGCCCTTTACTTTCTCCGAAGGCATACGTTTTCATATCCATAGGTTTTCCGAATCAAATTTTAAATATTTTTAAAGAAAGAAGAATGGGGATTTGATGATGAAGAGGATTATCATTCCTGGAATGCAGCACTCCCAAGTTGTATTTGCTAATGCAATGCATGCAGAGTCATTTAGTTTCCTAGACAAATCCTGCCACATAATGGAAGAGAAAATCAATTAATATCTTATGCAGGGATGTACACAGATAAGGTATCCACTTTTTTTTAAGTACCCAACTTCATATCTGTCAAGAAAATATCCAAACTTTATTAAAATACGAAAATTTTTATGTCAATGTAACTATATATATTTATCATTAAGTTATTGCTTCACCTTATTTTAATATTTTTTCTTTCTACAATATTTTTTCTTAAGAAAAAGAGAAATCAACCAAGAGAATAGTGATAATCTTTTCCCAACTTGGTACTTAATATATCTCTCAAAAAAAAAAAGAAAAAACAAAGAAGTAGAAATCATTCTTTTTAGATTAAGGATTGAAAATAAAAATCAAAGTTTGAATTGGTCTTTCTATATAGTATCTCCATTCAATAGTTTTGACACTTGTACTTCAATCTAATGATTTTAATTTTTATACATTTATTAAAAGTTATTTCAAGTCAATTGATAATAAAATTAATATTTTTATTTTAACTTGATTGACGTGACATTTGATCATAATTTGACATATTTAGGTGGATTAATTTTTTGTTATAGGAAATATGCTTGTTTAAAAAAACTATATTTTATTTAAATCAAATAACAATTAATATTTTTAGATAAAGTATTTTTCATTCAAAATAGAGTCTATTTATCTTAAAGTGTACCATATGAAAAATTATTTAAGTTGACATGTCTGGTCATCAATAAAAATATCACACTATGGAAATTTACCTATAATATTTTAACACCATAAACAATTGTCTTTAAATCAATTTTTGATAAAAATTTAAGAACTAAATTAGGCAAAATTACAATAAAAAGATTAAACCCGCAGAATTGAAATACTAGATGGGCTACTACAATTTTTATTTTTTAAAAAAAAAGCAGCTTATTGGTGCAAAATTAGCTATACAGACTCAAAAGATAAAGCCCATAATCCAAAGTTGACCTTTTATTAATATATGATACACAAACCCACACTGCCAACAAGGCCCGATGAGGAATTGGGGTCATTATGTCTGCTTAGAGCCCATGACCAAATATGAGGTCATTGTAATGATATGTAATATGATAGTGATAGTGCTACCAATCTTGAGATATGCAATTCAGGTTACCCTTTTTCTAGAGATTTATTGCATTTCCTCATGCAATAACATTGTAACAAGGGGAAAATAGTTCCCGTAAACAAATTATTATAACCTCAGGCAATCAAATTTATTAAATCAAAGGTTGATTAGTGTTCTAAGATTGTGAGGCCCTGTGACATTGGGATCAGTTGCACTCCACATTAGCTCTGCTAATTGCTTGTTGGCCTTTCCAGTGAGATGGTAAGCGTCAAAGAACACATATTCATTAGGATTTTCACATAACTCATAGTCTGTGACTCCCCTTCTTCCTCCACAGCTCAAAATTCCTCTGTACTGACCACTCCCGCAACATGCCATCTTCACCTCGTTGAAACCTTCAAACCCACAAAACACAAAGATATTTTAGAATAAGATTTCAACATTTTGACATAAGATTGATGGGGAAGATGGTATATTGGCATACCATATTTTGAAGGATTGTTTATTCTTTCACTGAGGAAACTGTAAAAGTTGAAATTTGTGTATTTGAATCCTTTTAGTTGTCTCTCTAGCTCTTGGAGGGCTAAGGAAAGTTCTCTGTTATGTAGCTCAGCTAGTGCTGTTGCTTCCTCGAAGCAGGAGCCATTGCTCCTTTGGTCAAGTCTTTTCACGAATGGTATACAACCTAGGCGCTCCACATTTAGAAACCCAAATTTCCTTCCTCCCTTCTCATACAATTCCTAAGACATTAAATTTGACCATAGATTAGTTAACTGATAAAAGACACAGAAAGGAATGAAATTTAGGTAAACTAAATCTGTTTTATTACCTTGATTGTGACTGTCAGATTACCAATCACCATCCCCACATATTCTTCTTTAGAGTAGGTCTGAAGCACAGTAGAGTTTGGATAGAAAGGGACTACGTAATCATTCCTTCCAATGCTAATTAAGTAAACAGCTTTCGAAAGCAATGATTTGGCTTCTGCATCACCTAGTTTCTGCATCAACTGTTTCTCTACATCCTCGAAAAACCTTAGCTGAGTCGTGAGATCAATAGGATGGAGCTGGAAAGAAACCATAAGGGCAAAGGGAAAAGTTTGAGCTCATTTATATAGAATTAGTAAACAAACATAATCATAACCAAAAGTCAAAACATATAAAGTAGCCTCAAAGGTATCCAAACTATTGCCTTTTAAGGCGATTAAGAACAAGCACATACCAATTCTCGATGAGTTTCAACCAGAGCACCAGCTCCACTTGATGCAAAATTCACTCCATAAGTAAAATCATGAATACCAGGTTGTAAATAAGGCAGAACATATGGTGCTTTTGCATACTCAGCTGCAATAAATCACCAAAGGACAACTTAGTTACTTGAGTAACATTGTTTGTCTTCAAATATGACTGAGAAAAAGACAAAAAAAAAAAAAAGAAGCATCCTAAAATGTCTTACCTATAAAATCAGGAATCAGAAGCCCATCTGAAAATCTTCCCGAGGGGTACTTGATATAGGTTTCCCCATAGGGCTGGTAATTTGCCTGAGCAGTGGTGTTGATGTAGTTATTATTCCCAGAATCAAATATCGAATCCCCGAAGATGAACAAGGTAACATGATTTTCAGGCAGGCAATGGCAGCTAATTAGAGTGAGAAAGCTTGTGCATAAAAGGAAGAGGATGATATGAAACCTTAAATTTGCCATATTCTGTTTATGTTGCAATTCTTTGGTTAGGTCAATGGGTATTTATAGGGTTCGCAATTCAAGTAGTACATCAGAAGAATAAAAGATACATATATAATATGAACACTATCCAGATTTGAATAAGTACAATCATTCTTAGCGGAAAATGGGGACTAATGCATGTGCTAGAAAGCTATATATGTAAGGTCAGATCAATAATCTGCAGAATCAAACATTTGATTACGGCAATGATCTGATCTCATTAGATGATATTTCGTAATTAAAATGATTCAGACTGATGGTTTATATATATCGAATCAAATTGTGAAGATTTTCACAAGTTTGGTCATAAGAAAACACTATTATTTTATAGAAACACGTTAAACTTAAGAATGCTCTCGGATGGTGTGGAGTGTTTTCTTGGACAATCACAAAACTCAGGCTCGATCTTAAGAAAGTAGAACACGCTAAACTAAAGAAAATAGTAGTATTTTACTTGTCCTTGCTCATCAACAAAAGAACATAGAATATCCTTCTCCACAGTCAAAATGTTTTACAATGATAAAAGTCAAGGAAAAAACAATTAACGGAGGCACAAACTGGTGATGGTGACAGTACTTTATCTTTCATAAAGAAGACTCCTCCAAAGTCAAATCCTCCTCTAAAATTAGCCATTAAAAAAAGAGAGGGATTTGGCAAAGGACTGCCAGAAAAATGGAATTTAACACCTGGTGCCTGCCTCCTTCAATGTATCAGAAACTCAGACATGTCTTGAAGGTTGTTCTTGGTAGGTGGTGATGTGAGATAACACAATCCTTTCCAAAATATTTGGTTAACGCCATTGATGCTGGTGAAATTAGCCAGCACCGCCTGACTAACATCCCGCACAGTTAAATATACCAGGACCAGATGATAGCTAATTCCATTATATCCAACATTTAACTGGCCACTTTATTTATAATTGCCACTCGTATATGGGACCAATTAGGAGTTATTCCTCGAGCAAATCCAATCAGATTTTGCCCCTAAAAACAATTATTAAGGAAAAAGAATCAAAACATATGCTTATATATCGTCTGATAAATTATAAGGATTAGAATCCATGTATTTACACACATTTTTGTTAAAAAAAATAGTAATAAATTCTCGTTTTCAAGGTGGATAAGACCTTCTCTTAAAGAATTCTCTGTTCTTGTGGATTAATGTTGCTTAATTAATCCGGAATAGTTTCCTCAGATTGTACGGTCCAACATCATGAGAATTGCTTGTTGCACTCCACATTTGATCCGCCAATTGTTTGTAAATCTTTTCGGTGAGATGGAAAGAGTCCCAAAACACATAATCATTGGGATCCTTACAAAGCTGAAATTCCTTCACTATCCTTTTTCCCCCACAGCTGAATACTCCTCTATACGGCCCCGTTCCACAGCAAGCTGCCTCCCCTTCCTTGAAACCTTCATGAAACCAAAATTTCCACCCAATTGTTTAATTGCAATTCCTTTTGCTTGTATGCAGTAAAAAAATTTTCTCGGGAAACAAACATATAATTTGCAGTAGCAGTAGTGTCCTTCTCTATTGTGTAATTTCCATTCCAAAATTATGATACTCCAACCTATTAAAAAATGACTAGGCTTTAGAACATAAGCTCGGCTGTTTGGGCCTAGTTTGGCATTGCTGTTGCAAGCAAAAGCAGCTTTTGAAAAATGAAAAAGCAATGCAAACGAGGGGTAAGAACCTTTTAGAGACGAGGTTATCATTGAACCCTTAAAGCTTTGGACTAGAAGCTCTCAAGCTTACCAAGATCTCGAGGTTTCAAATACGTGATCATATATTCTGCCTTTTATCAAAAGTTCAGATCCCTCCAGTAGTTTTCTTTTTGACCAATCATAGTATCTTTTTTGAGGTGTTCAACCAATAATCGATGTTTTTTTTTTGTTTGTTTTTTTGACAGAATGTTCAATGCTTTTATTAAATGTGTATGATTATTTCAAACTTAAAAATTAAAAAAAAAAGGGTCGAAAAGTGTCTATAAACATCTTTATGAAGGGAATTTTTATAAATATATATATTCAAAAAGTATATTATCTCTTCTTAAACTTTGTGAGAATAATGCATTAAATAAAAAGCATTTTTTAAAATAAAATTTTAACTAATTCTAAGGAGTGCCTATAAGTACCTGCAAACAGGGCCAAAAAGACAAATTAATCATATATGTAGAACAAAGTTCCCTAGGATCAAGTGCACTAGGACAAAAGCTAGTTTTGAGTTATGCTTTGTGATTTTGCATGTTGTTTAATTTGTACGTACCATATTTGGAGGGATGATGCATTCTTTGTCTCAGATTGCTGTTGAAGTCAAAAAGTGAATACTTGAACCCCTTCAATCGTTTTTCTAACTCAAAGAGGAGCTTGGAAAGGGATTTGTTGTGTAAGTTTGCAAGTGATGTTACTTCCTCCAAGCAGCTGCCATTGTTTTCAGACTTGATTATCCTCATTCCCGGAACGCAGCCCAAATCCGGCAAGTTGATGAAGGCAAATTTTCGACCGCCTCTTGCGTATATTTCCTGCCAAAATTAACACCAAAACATATATAGCATTTAATTAAGACACAAACTTTTACCACATTTTGTCCCACAAAGACAAAACAGGCTGATTCATACCCTAAAAAGCTAAAGAACTTTAAGCTTCGAATTTGGGCAATATCTACCCTTCCATTTTTAATAATTGAGACAAGAAGAATTACTTACTTTAATGGTTGTTGTAAGGTTTCCGATTACCATCCCAACATATGTGGAGTCAGAGTAGTTGTTTAAGATCGTGGAATTGGTCAAGAAAGGGCTCATGTAATCATTGCTCCCGATGCTAAACAAGTAGACAGCTCTTGATATGGTCATCCTCGCTTCATCATTTCCTAATTCCTGCCTCAACCAACTCTCTACCTTGTTATAGTAGCTTAGCTGTGTTTTGAGATCGATCACCTGAAAAGGGAAAATTAATTGATCAGTAACCATTACAAAAAAGTGGAGCTAGAATTCAACCCTGCTATCAAAATCTCCACAAAATCGTGGTTGTACGTTTGACACATCATTCGTTCTCTCTGGTCTCTTTTTATGTATATCCATGTTGACCTTAGGTTTCATGTGCAAATTTCTTTTGATGTTTTGGTGAAGATGGGACAGGATACCAATAAGTTCATTTGGGCCTCACTTGATGTTTGACATATCAATGGATACATTAGTGGCCCCAAAACATTAGGTGCATCCAGCCAAATTAAAGTAACATTTGTCTCAAAATTTCACTCTGACCACAAGGTTTTGGTCTGGACCGTCAGGACTATCTCCTGTTTCTAAACATTCACACCATAAAAGTCTTTTCTCCTACTCCTTCCCCCTTTTTAAAATTTTTCTCTCTGTTTCTTTTTATCCTTCTATGCCAAGTTGTTGAAGATAATGAAATGAATATTTGTTCTTGTGACTTAATAGCATTTTGAGTCAAGCATTGGATAAATATGTGCAAACTGCATATGTACAGAGCAGGCAAAGAAAAACCACAATTAAGAAGGTGTTTAACAGAAGAAAAACATTCCTAAATGTGAGAATGCTATAGACAATTTCATTCCAGTTAATGTATAAATATTCCGGAATGTATATAAAGAATGAAGAAATGGGAAGGAAGAAGATAATACATACGAATCCTTGAAACGTCTCAGCTAGAGCACCTGCTCCAGCAGATGCAAAATTTACCCCAAGGCAATATTGTCGAAACCCCGGTTGCAGAAATGGCGGGATCCATGGCAAGTTTGCATGTTTGGCTACAATAGAAAAAGAACAAATAAAAAATGTATACAGAGATCAGACAAGAAGAAGATGTTAGGCAGACAGAATATATGTTGGTTAACCAAATTTGAACTTTGTACAAACAGTAAAAGCCACAAGAGAAGATTTTGCAAATCTCACCGATAAAGTCTGATACCAAACGCCCATCAGAAAACCTTCCGGTAGGGAACTTGAAGTAAGTTTCTCCATAAGGCCAGAAATTTGCTTGGTCGAGAGTTGAGGTGTTGATATAGTTGTTGTTGCCAACATCCAGAAATGAATCACCAAAGAGGAAGATGGGCACCGCAGCCCTGGCATGCTTCTCTGGCAGCTGGGATTTCCCTCTGCAACGTGTTGCGGTGAGTGCTATATGAAGGAAGAGAATGAAGAAGAGAGAGCTTAGTCTAGCCATGATAAAACTCTTCTTTATGGCTTCATTGCTCACACAGTTGCTGCCAAAATATATTGACTTTGTCTCTGTTTGATGTGAAAAGGACTATATGTATTTAAACAGTGACTCGGAGACGATTAGTATATATGGACAAATTTTATAGTTAAGTTTGACCCAAGAGGAAAAGAAAAGATTCTAACAGCATATATTTTGGTGAATTAATTTGGCTTTTCTGTTGTTTTTCTATAGTTTAATAAATTAATTTGCCAACATTTTCCACAGAAATGCAACATAGTTTAATTTATTACACATGAACCAAGACAGAATGAATCAGGGATCAGGAAAATAAAACATTAGAAAATGCAACTCAGCAATAAAAAGGAGACAGACTGCAAAGTTCCATGTGGCCAAAATTTTACAAACTGAAAACTCACATTAACCCGGCTGTTTTCTTCCATTATAATCTAAACTGAACACGTGCCTCCTTTATGACATACTCCTAGGTGAAAGAAAAATGTGCTTTACAAATAATTATATGCCCGCATCAATATTTGACTACGCTAATATAAAATTAAATATATACAATAGTATTTAGTATTTTGATTAAATTAAATATTCAAGTCGGCCTATTTTGCGTTGTTTAATCAAGACAAGGTCTATGGTTTCCCCTTTCTTTTTAATTTTCGTGGCAGTTGTGGCCATGATATGAAGGAGACATAAGGGAAGGGTGTTTATATATAAATAATAGTAAAGAGATTTTGAGAAGTAAGCCAGGTAGGGAGGAGGATTGCTGAGAAACGTTTGTCTAATGTCAAACGAATCCGTGATTGGGGAAGCACACATCCATCCAGCATTTGTGTGAAGCACGTGTACGAAAGTTGAAAATGGCTGTAAGAAAAAGAATTCAATAGTTACGAATTTAGGAGGTGGGTATTCATTTTTTTCCTTGGGGATCGATTATTGTTACTTGAGTTCAAAGCTATGAAGG
This sequence comes from Theobroma umbraticum, assembly GCF_002168275.2. Classification (NCBI taxonomy): domain Eukaryota; kingdom Viridiplantae; phylum Streptophyta; class Magnoliopsida; order Malvales; family Malvaceae; genus Theobroma; species Theobroma umbraticum. The sequence continues at coordinate 4,951,747 of NW_018397267.1, read as the reverse complement.
TCAACCTATACCACCTACATATTATTATTACTAAAGGGTTGAGGTTTATGCAACAAGGTTAATTTATATATGTACTATAATTGAATTTCCATGATAATGTCAATTGGATTGTCTTGAATTTTGGATCAATTTGATTTTCACTAATTTGTTTCTCTGAAAAATGAACCCTTGCATGCGTCTTAATTAAAGCTCCTTAATTACTCTCATTAATTTTTCATCACAACTGTTGACCATTTTGGTATCCTTTTTGTCTAAATTTTCGCACGTTGCATGCCTTGCATAATCAAAGTCTAAGTGAGGCCTTCAAGACCATTTCAAAGACACGTCAAGAAATATTTTAACATGCACGAGATTTCTGTGAATGATTCACTAGTGAAAAACCCATTGCTTTTCACAGTAGTTGCCACTAGCCCGTTATTCTCTTTATTTTCTCTAAAATACATCTATGTAGTTAAATCAACGAATGGCAAGTTACCATGTTCCATTGGTGGTAAGTATATATGTGATGAAATTCAAGTTTATCTCCGGAGCTAATTGTGGCTTAATTACTTGGTGATCATTTTAAACTTCACCGCCCAAGGCCTAGATTAGAATATTTTTACTTATGATGATGGCAAAGGCGAGCTAGACTACACTTCTAATTTGACTTATGTGTGTGTCTAACTCTAGATACCCTTCCTATATCGGCTTCCTAACGGATAGACATGAGGTTCATCACCTTTCTATAATCTTTTTCTTTAGAGCCGAAAGAAAAAAGTGAGATTTTGATTGTGTATAGAGAAAATTTGCAGCGGGGCAATCCCTTATTAAGCGGCCATCACAGTCCCCATCGATGTCAATGAAAGAATAGAGAAAAAGGTAAATGAATAAATGTGAAATATAACCCAGATATTGTCCAAGTCAAGAAAGAAATATGTCAATATATATGAACAGTTGAAACGTCAAATTAAGCTCGCAGAAAGAAATTCGATCTATGCTTTTAAACTGTTGAATCTACAACATCTCTAAGTAGAAGATGAAACTCGGGCTTAGTTTTCTAAGCTTTGCGCTAGACTTTTTTGGCATGCAAAAAAAAAAAACTGTAGTTTATGAGTAGGCCAGGGCTAAAGACGAGCTAGAGTGGAGTTAAGGTGGCCTTATCAGTCCATTCAAATGGACAATGATCAAAGGAGGTGCAGGGTCCTTCCCTTACTTGTGAAAGATAAATAAGCTGATGACAAACGGCAAACAGAAAGAGAATACAATAATACTATTTTGATTTTTTCTTTCATTGTTTCGATTAATTTCTGGATCTATATGTTAGCATAATTGTCAATATTGGAAATTAAGATAGATAATGGCCTCTTAGCAAACTGTGGAAGATCAGTTGAGACTCTAGTTCCTGTTGGAATGAATGACGTTGGGCGACTCCACAAAGAAGCCAGCTGGAGTAGAGACGAGTTGCCAAACATGGGAAGCTGTGTTTTGGGGGATTTTAATGCTGGATATATATATTTGCTGACCAGTGGCAATTATCTGTAATAACTCTACTCTCCATAACTGTAACTGGTGGAACATGTTATTTTTTCAGTTATGATGCAGGTTGCTGATTGTGAATTTCTTGCCGGATTTGTCAGTAAAACTGGTGGATCAGACCTTAGTCATACATGATCTTTGAAATACATAGTAACTAGTAATTTAACCATGGTTCGCTGCTGGATTTTTTTTTCAAAAAAAAATATTGGAAATTATAATGAAAAGACATCATGGCTAGCTGATAATCATATCATGCTATTGATGTAAAAACTGTAAGATGAATTGAATCCTATGATTTCTTTTTTGATAAGATTGAGAATCGAATGCCTCCATGTCTTGATTTTGGAGGGGCAGGTGACAGAATTGCCTATATAAGCCATTAGCAAGGATCCTAATCTTCCTTAAGGAAGAAGAGACCGTCAGGCTATGTAGCCATTAGCAAATCACATCAACAAGAATCTTCCAGCTTCAGAAAAACCAAACTTTCCTATCAAGAAAATCTCCGGTTTTTTTAGATGTAGATAGCCAATGCACATTGCTTCAGGAAGGATTTGGAATCATTTGAAAAAGATGCCTGCAGCAAAGTCAAGTAATTTACAAATGAATCAAAGAAGACATATTTATGTATATAAGCATGCATGATGATTACTACTCAAGGGATATTAAGGGGGGGCAATTTTTGAGATGTGAAATGACACTTACAAAGGGATTTTTAGCTGCTTTGTTGCTGTAAGCTTCATTTAGGAATGCCAATTGGCTATACTCGAAACTTATGTCACAATCCAGGGCAACCTGCAAGACATAAGAATTACGAAGTATAAAAAAGAAGGTATGACATTTTGGGACTTGGGAAAGTTACTTGGGTATAAAATGAATGTATTAAGCTTAAGAAACAGATTCATGACCATTATGTCAAAGGTTTATGGGCTTGAAGTAAGGCATCCGCAATCTCTCAAAGGCCTAAAGTCATCTGTTTACGCTCTCATGATTTTTTGGGAGCTGTAATATATCAACTTCCAAATTCCAAAAGAACTATGCTTTTCTTTTCAATAGTCAAAAATAATATAACTATATGCGTCTGACAATTGAAATAAGGCAAGCACTAATTATTGGAAAACCTAAATAATCTGTTATGAATCCCTTCATGGAAAAAAAAATTGATTCACAAATTGAGGTTTATGTCATTTTGATGCTTTGAACTTGAAAGCTTTGAGAAGCAAGCAATTCAGAATGTAAATCTTTATCAAGGTGAAAGGGAAGAAAGAGTACACATACAAACCTTGATTTTTGGCAGGGTTAAGTGTAGAATATGGAGGTTTACTTTAATATCGCCTAATAGTTTCATTGGAACAATGTTCTGCCCCTGCTGATCTTGCAACCAACCTCCACCCATAACCTGGCTAACATTCACACAAGGAACCAAAACCCTTGTTCTCAAACTTACATTGTTACTATGAGCAGGTTGATAGAACCTGGGAACTCGAATAACTGCTATTGGAAGTCCTTCCAAATAAAGTTGAAACCTCGAAGGGCTGTAGCTTAGGCCAATTTTGTTAGGATTGCTAGCATTTAAGATCAAAGATGCAACAGACGAAACAAACAGGGTTGAATTGGAGTAAACATTCAATTTGTAAGCATCTAATCTTATGGTTTGAATAGAAAATACCGGCTTTTGAGGCTTCAAAACGAATACAACAGTCAATCCACCCACCCCTACCGTGGTAACTATGACAAGAAGATAAACAGACAGAAAGAAACAGCATCTCCTGAGAAAACGCTTTTGCTTAGATTGTTGCTGGAAACATAAACAAGCCGAATCGGGCATTGGAGCATTCATGATGAACCTTCATCTTGGGACTCAGCCAAACTAATCAAACACTTCCAGTGGTTATTTAATCCTTACTTTATTGTTGCTACTTCTAGATTAAGAAGGAATTTGATGTTTTCCTTTAACTGTAGAATTCCCTTATTCCTTTCTTAACGGTGCTCCGAAGCCTCGAATAGAATTCAGGGTAGATTGAATAGAAAGAAAAAAGTCAAGACCATAGATTAATTTTAGGTATCCTTTTGTTGAAGTTTCTTTCATTGAACTCAGTAATTAGATTCAAAAAATGAGAATAAATTCCCACTGCAGTGCAGCCTCAATTGCTGAAGCCAGAGATAACTTTTTGGAAGTTCAACATATTCATTTAATTTTCTACTCGCATGCATTTTATAAATTGGGCTGGTAACTTGGATGACTAGTACTCACTCAAAATGGCGCCACATTGCCCATCATTCCGCTTCTTTAAGATTTATAAAGAAATGGACAGTCCTCTTGATTGGAATAAGCACTGGCCAGAGCCTATTTTGCCTATTGATGTGGTTAAGATCTAATCTTTGATTAACCCCTTTTGCTTTCTACTGCAAAGGAGCAGAGCAATAGGCATCGGATCACGTTATCCCTGGTGCGGGTACTTCACAACATCCAGGCAGGAGAAGATCCATTAAGCAATCCGAATATTTGGAGAATCTTTGCGAGCACAAATGACATAACAGATATTTACCTCGGCCCTAGAACCTTGCCCAGAGATATGCGTGATTATTGGTTTTTGGTTAGGGTCACTTATAAGGCAAGGCTCCCAGTGGTGGTGGTGGTGGTGGTGGTGGTGATGGTGCTGCTGGGTTGCTTTTGCAGCCAATGTTGTGGACAATCACGAGATCCTTCAAGCTATTTTCATGTCCTTTCTTTCACCATTCTCTTCACAAAGTTATTCCTGCAACGCAGGAGGGGGGTGGGATCATCTTCCTAGGGGTTGCCACCCCCCCAAAAACCTATGCATACTGGGGCCCACAGCACCTGCAAAGCTGACCCCACCATGGCCTAAATGATGGAACCCAACACGAATCCCTTGACCTTCAGCTAGCAAACAAATCCCATTATTAAAAGGGCGTAAAGTGACCTATCGACACGGTCCATGTACACGATAACTTTGCCATGCTCCTCACATGCGAGGGGAGCAGAAGATTGGAGGAGATTTTTCCCATGCCTGCTCATATCACTGTGAGGCATATGCCTTCACGTGGCCACTGCGACCGAACGTTCCCTATTAGTGGTTTTTTAATTTCCCTGAGGCCATCGTCAATTCCCAAGTATACGCGGCAAATGACGACAGGAAAATCACATGGTAAGAAGGGCCTCGTCAATTACAAGTCAGCAACCGAATGCACAAGCTTTTGGTAACAATCTCACATAAAATGTATTGCACCGACCCACTTCAGTAAAAAGGCAGAAAATGATGCTAGCCGGGAAGCACAAAAGCAATAATGCTCAGTGGCTTGTTAATGATACAAACTCGGGTAAAACTTAATGCAGCAAGACTCCCACGGCGAAAGGAAGCAGCTGGCTGAGATGTCTAGGAATAAAGGATGGCCACTTAACCGCTAAAGACTAGAAGCAATGTATTGCAAATATCATAATTAAGCAGTGGCCTCCCCTTGGAAAAAAGTTGGTATATTATTAAAAAATCAAATCAAATTGTGGGCTCCTGTCAAGAAAACCTGAAAGGGAGTATGGGAGAAACAAATGGCATGGTTAAACATTCATCTGCTTTCAGTATTTCATCACAAATCACACATGATCACAGATACAGTTACTCAAATTTAAACACTGCAGTTCAATGTCTAATAGACAAAAGGGAACATACTAAAAGCCTCTGTAAACATTCGGACAAGGCATAAGCATGTATAGCTGTTTTACTCCAACTTCACAACAGATTGACCAATTCCTGAGAGCAATAAACAAGAAAAAAAAAAGCAAAATATAAATAAGTGAACATTCGAGCATACATCCAAAAAAAGGAATAATGTTAGAGATAACACAATTGAAATAATAAAGCAGCTGCCAGACGGGTGAAACTCACTAACATGTTGCCTTATTTACAAAAACTAGTAAGTAGCGGAAGTTTGCTCAGAAAACACCCTCAGCCATGGAAGGGAAGTCATCAAAGCTCCAAAGATCCATTGGGTTTCCACCATCCTGTGTCGCATCTCCATTGAGGAAGGCGTCAATTGAGGCATCCCAGTTCCCCTCAATAAATGGCATTTGAAAGTACTTCATCTGATTGTCCAAAGCCAATAGCTCATCAGACAAACTTTTTGCAGAATTGTCTTCAGTAGGCGTAACATTGTCAGAACTTGGTTTCAGCTTCTTCTTAGGGTTTGCATCCTCCACAAACTCATCACTCTCTATAGAAGCTTCAAGAATAGATGATATTTCAGGAGTCTTGGCACCCTGTTCCCCCCAGCCAAAGTCAGAGCAATCAAAGGAGTTACTTCCCTGGTCTGAATTAAAATACAAGGGGGCATTGTCAGATTGAGCGAAGGGTTTCAATCCAACATCTTCAGACACAGGAAGAGGGTCCACATATGCAAACTGATCCATTGATGGCTTCTCTTCGACAAAACCCATGGTATCAAAGTAGTCCTGCTCTGGTTTGCTCAAGTAATTGAAATTCTGGTTGAGATTTGGCTGAACAGGGCTCAAATTTGACCTGGAAAGTGATTTCTGAGAATTTGCCTTAACTGCACGCTTTGGAGAAGTACGCGCAGCCTCATCAGGGAAGTTCACCTTTGCTTTCTTACCGCGAATTCTTCGGGCCTCAGCATCATAAGCTCTCGCAGCTTCTTCAGCAGTATTGAAAGTTCCTAGCCAGACCCTAACCCCTTTCCTTGGGTCTCGGATCTCAGCAGCCCATTTACCCCATGGACGCTGTCGAATTCCACGGTACTGGTTCTTCCTCTTTCTTTTTGCAGATTTCTCAGCTTGACCACTGAATTCCGCAGATTTTACAAAGTTCGAACCTTCAATAACTGAAAATAAAAATATTAATATGATACAGTGATACAGATGCATGAACCATATAAAATTGTTATAGTAGACAAAAAAAAACTATAAATAATTACATATCTTTCACCCAGCAACAGCAACAAACTTTGAGTGAAAAAAAATCGTGAGGAAAACATATTTGGAAAATATTATCCAGAAAATTATTCCTTGAGGTATTAATTGAAAAATAAAGAACTTTGATTTCTCCTTTTGGACATAAGAAACATGCTCGTCAAGCATATTAAGATTTCAAGCACCAATAGACAAAAGGGAGTAGAAACATAAGAAACCAAATAGATTGGTCATACAGACTGAAGTAAGAAGAAAAAATCGTACTTTAAGTTCCTTTTTTTTTAAAATGTATTTTAAGTTAATTCTAACAAGTTTGTAGAAAAGGAACAGAAAAATCAACAAAATACTCTTTTATAATGATATTTAAAAAAACAAAAAAAAAACTAATGGTTAAAATTCCCTCTTTAACTCTCATGAACGGATCAAAAACGACCTAACATAAACAATACAGAGGAACAAGATCCACAAAACCCAAATATCCAAAATTTATAAGGGAAAAACCCCTAATCTAAAGGAGACAAACTACAAAATCAGCTGATGTGTTCTTGTAGAAAAGTTTACCATTATTACAGATCTTTATTTATTCAAGTTGAAGAAGCTTTAAATTGCTAAGACGTTATGATCTAACTTCTCTAGTTTTTTTTTTTTCGCTACCATCTCTAGCTTACAAGCAAATCTTAAACGGCAAAGGGAAAATAATTTACTTTCTAAAACATATAAAGCAGAAAAAAGGGAAATAAAAAAGAAAAGCTTATATACATAGCCAGAGACAAAATCTACCAACAACCGAAAAAAAAAATAATGTACAAATTTTTTTTTAAAAAAAATGAGCTTTTAGTAAAATCCATAAATTTTAATTAAAACTGCTAATTATTGTATTCATAAGGCCTACTTCGATCAAATAGCCAGATAAGCAAGGAAAATTTGATATATACAAAATCCATAACTCGTGCCATACAAACTTAGCCAATGATCTAACCAATTCAACCTTTAAGAAATTCCTCCAAAAATGAGTAAATGAAAAATGGAAACTTTACAGTAAACGCAAAAAAGACTAACTTTGACAAAAAAAATTACATATTCATTTTATCAAAAAAGGAACAGGAAAGAAAATTCAACATCAAGAAAGGACCCACTTTTACAAAACGATCAACAAGAAACTCAAAACTCAAATTAAAAAAAAAAGGGAAAAAGGGAAAAAGAGAGGAAATCGTTATCACTATTATTACCACGAGAGGCAGCAGAAGCTAGTTTCTTTGTAGCAGAGAAAGCAAAGGGCTTAACGTCAGCCAAAACATCATCAACATCATCGAAGTCATCGACATCGGTTTCCTCATCCTTAAACTCCTGAAAGTCAGCCTCGAAGTCATCATCCAAATCGATCACCGGCTTCGAGTACCTTTTACCCGACCTCTTTTTGGACCCGGAATTTTTCAGATCAGGCCACAAGTAATCAGCCGTCAGGCGTCGCGTCCGCGTCGGGGGAATGAAATCGGAGATAATCGCACCTCCACACATGATGACTTTATCAGAGTAAGGGACTTCAGTGAAAAGATCTTCAGAGATTTGTGGTTAAAGTGAGAACAATGAAAAACTAGATAGCTCTTTTTTTTTTTCGTCTGGGTATCGGTTGTTGGGTGAAATGAAAGAGTTGTTTCCTATGGGGTTTAGGGAGGGTTGGTGGCCATTTTATATTTCTTGCGGAAGAAATTATGGAATCAATTTGTTTTACTATGATGCCCTTGTTGTTGATGGGGAATTACGATTATGGAGACTGTAAGCCCCTTCTAATTGACAATGTCCTACTTTGGTAAAAGAAATACAGAATACTATTAGCCTAAATAGGAAAGTTAATCTCTCGTATCCAAATAAGATATATGGTATCTCATAAGATTTTTACTTTTGAAATTAACCATAATAAGAGATTATCCTATTTTAACAAAATATTTCGTATCTTATACGATTCGTATATTAGATATTAATATTAATGAAGAGTATCCTTCAATATTTTAGATTAATGAAACAAATATTATAAAGATAAATAAATTACTTAATTTCTTATAATCTAATAAAATGTATTGTATGCTCTAAGATTCTTACCTACGAGATTAATTTTAACAAGGTTTATCTTATCTACTATAAAATACGTCACATTTATAAGGTTTGTGTATTCAAAATTAACACAAAGGAAAAATATCTTAAATAAGCATGAATCTTAAGATTAATGTTAACAAAAAATCATTATTATTCAAACTTCATAGTAATTACTATTGAGAGTGAATGAATGATTAATCTTAATCATTGAGCTAACTTCTCTTTGGTTGAACATTATCACATTGATATGTATCCTTTGCAATAATGGAATGGAGTTATGGAGACAATAAAGTAGTAATTTAACAACAAATATACGCTTTATGCTTCTTTTTAACAACTATTACTATTTTATTATAAATAAACTTACTTTTTTGTTTATTAAAAATATTTATATCTTATATAAATATATAAAAGTATGGATATGGAAAAGCTTTTGATTAATAAAAACATAAATTTTCACTTATTATTATTGTTATAAAAGTTTTAACTATCTAGGTGATCTACAATTCTATTTATTTTATTCTACTCATTCTTAGAGAGTAAAATCTAAGAAGTTTTTACTACATACTTAATGATTTCACTATGTAATTAATATGAATGTGTTTTTTTTCATTTTTTGTTTTCCATAATTTTTTATAAATAATAATTTTTAAATTCCCAATATAATGTTTGAGTTAATATTAATGCAATTCACGTATTAAATCACATGCAACACATTGAATATATGAAGAAGTCCTTTAAGGGAGAGGAAATTTAGATCTCAAAGATTATCCTTCTTTAAGATGGAATAACAGCCATATGTTTAGAGTCTTAAGCATTACATAATATCAATCAATAGTAAAGATTTATATTTCACCTCTCTTTGGACGCATAATTCTGATTATTATAAGATTCCATCAAAAGAAAAATCCAGTGATAGGATAACAGGCTCCACATCTTGGACTTAAGCAGAATTCTGTTGATAAAGGATTCTTATTCTTGTGCATTACACACGAATTACTGTTGCTAATTAATTTAAGAAATGGATGATGACAAACAAAATTATTGTACCCATTTGTTGTACGCCAACAAAACAAAACCTGTGGTTACCTCTGTTTTTCATCAAGGAAGTGCCTAAATAATTAGCAAATACGTGATTTGGGTTCCAATTATTAAGATTTATGGTTGCGAATATTGATAATATTAATCCTCGATCAACTTTATAATATGTTAACGTAGGAGAATACATTGTGAACAAACTACGGGATACTTTCCAAACATAGGACATTCAATAAACTTTATAATACATATTTTTGGTTCAATGTCATTAGGTTGTTTAATTTTATTTTTTTAAACGGAGTTAGAGAAGAAGTAATCAAACAGTCCACAAAAGCACATGAAGGAATATACCTTCATCTGCTGGTCAAAGAGAGAGTTGCAAAACATGCCTTGTCCTTGTTGATTTCTCACCTTTCTCTAAGGGCAGGTAAAAATTCAAAGTCAAAACTATACAAATTCCTGTTATTACTGGATATTTAAGAAGGTTTTTGAGAGATAATAATAACAATAAAAAAAATGAACTGGGTTCCTACTTTCTACCCATTTCACATCCGTTTGTGAGTGCTTTCTTTACCTACTGTGGGAGAAATAAGTTAGTTTCACCAGATTTGACCAGACTAATCTCTTGCTGATTTGCACCTAATTTTTCTTTGAATTCACGAGTTTTTGCACAGATAGTCCACGGCCCGCACTGCTTTATTTCTAACTAGTTTCAGCGACTTCTAGCACAGCCCACGTATCATTGGTCGAAACATGTCAGGTGTCAGCTGTTTTCTTGACTGTGATTTTATTTTGTAAAATTCTTCTCAAGCTATTTTAGTGTTTGCAAAGTGGGTGAAAAACACGTAACACGTGTTGGTTATTCGTGACAAGAAAACTTTGCACCTGGCTCATGCTTCCTGCTCAGGTTCCACACAAACCATCGTCGTGGCCCGAACTCTGTTGCGGCCGACCAAGCTTTTACTTTTAGTCATTCAAAATTTTATTTTTATTTATTCTTTAAAAATTTTTATACGAAATAAGTAAAATTACCATTAACGTCAACAAAATTGCAAAATCAACGCTTACGATAAGATCAATTTATATTTTCCCCACAAGTTTATAGCTAATCAATTTCAATTAGAAAGATGTGCAAAATTGATGGTACATTTTCATTATTATTGTATGTTTATGATCAAGGAATAATCATATTCATGATCATTGAATTTCGTGATCATTTAGGGAGAAAAAAAAGGTAAGAGATTTAGGAGAATTGTGTAAGAATACATTTATTTATGTAGCTTTTAGTAATTCTAATAAAAAGCAACTTTAACGTGAAGTTACTTTGGTTCAAATCATGACCATTTCCCTAAGCCTCATTAAAACTCATGTGATCTTCTTTTCCTCTACCAACTTTAGATTCTTCAATTAGTGGCCTCAATTAAGCGTTCCAAAATTCTGCAACTTAATGAGTGATTTGTTTTCTCAATCCTCCTCACATGTTATTATTCTTATTATTAGGAAGTAATCTAATTGGCAAATATTGAAGGAAAATTATTTGTATATAAAAAAGAGAGGCAATATATAATAGTTGACGAAAACGGAAGGATAAGTTGGGAAGAGAAAAGTATGCAACTGTATCGGAAACTTCCCACACAATTTACCGCGGCCCCAGCACGAATTCCAGGAGATAATGAGGAAAAGGGTGAAAGAAGGTGAAAAAGGAGGTTCATGCACCGGAATCTGCCGTAAATGAGGAACAATAGACAAATGAAAGCAAAACGACAAAACAAAAGAAAAGTTTTAAAACATGCAAGAAATATAAAAAAATAAAATAGAAAGGAGTGGAGAAAGGGACCCGCAATCAGAAAAGGGGTATGGCTAAAGACAAGATTTCGAGTTTGGGGTGCAGAGCCCTAGACGATGTTGGAATAGTGTTATGCTTCGGGTATTGGCCATTTGATTGAATTGAAGGTTGAAGATAACCATGTTTTTTCTTCTCACTCTCTTTCCACGATTTGATGATAAATGAATTATGAATATCATGTTTTTTTTTTCATTATGAATATCATGGTTTTTTTTGATCAACTTGCTTGCTGATGAGCACCAACCTGACTGCCTCCAATTGGCTGGGATTTATCTACTCCTTTTCGCTAGCAATTGCTGATGGGCACCTATCTTTCATATACTATTGAAGTTCGGGTATTGATTAATATGAATTTTTAATTACTATAACGTTTTGGGTGTTTTTTTTATATTTGATTTTTCTACATTATAAAAGTATTATGACAAGTTCATCTGTTTATTGCTTGTAGGTATTTTTTTAAAAAAAACATTAGAAATTTATTTAAAATCAAAATAAGCTTTACATAGGAGGAGGCAAAGCCTCTAAAACACTTGCATCAGTAGATAACAAAAAAAACACACTGCAGAACAAAGAACATAAATATCCCAACCTTGCAGACAAAAGAAATTCAAAAATCTTTATATGGAAAATGGAGAGAAATCCTATCCTTACTTAGAAGTTAATCTAAGAAATGTAAGATCTTTTAAACTTATACATAAAATTTATTCTTGATTGTGGGATTGATTAGCTTCAATACGAAAACCAATCAATATACGAATTTAAAACCAATCAAAATCCCTTGGTTTCTTAATTATTCTTATATTTTTTTCCAAAAAAAAAAAACCATGTTGGTAAAGTAGGTGTCTCTCCCACACCCCTGTGAGAATATCATAATATCTGTCATCATCAATACTATCGTTATTGCTAAAATTTTTTTGTTTATATTGAAGTAGGAGTTTTATCATCCACTAAACACAAGTTGTTCAATTGTTTAAGAAACTAATTAGGATTAACCTTATAAAATGTTCAGTGGCCAAGACGTCTTCCCCCTTGTATTGTATGTTATGATTTGATTAATTACTTGAATTCGTCAAGATGATCAACATGTGATTATTTTAGCAATTTAATCAAAGTAAGCCCAATTAGAAGGTGAAAGAAAGTTAAAAAGAAAAGGAAGCTTGTGGCCTACACGCTTCACTTTGACAAAAGAAATCTTGATGTTTATCAATCAATACATCGAACTAAACATCCAAGTTGGGCAAGTGGGATGACAAGCTGTTGCGTTGAAAATAGCTGCCCATTGAAGCAAGCTAATTGCTCACCTGGGTTGACCAATCAGAGTGCAGCGTTGACGAATCGGACGGCCAAAAAGGATGACTTGATTCTGGATGAGAACGAGGGTGAGACCCAGGGCTGGGCAGGAAATTTCTGTGTTTGGCTTTGCGTAAGACCCGACCAGGGAGGTCCTCCCAGAGAGTTGTCTCCTAGCCAAACGCACAAAGACGTGTACTTTTCCACGTGGACCCTTGACAGATAGGAATCATTGACAGCCAGTTTAATCTTATCTAGATAATGGCCAATACTTTGTAAAGATTAATATTCACATGTTTGTTAAGTTAAAAATTGTGCAAATGGGCATGTTACTTTGATGAGTTGAAGTTAAATTATTTAATAAAATAAATTTTAAAGAACATATTATAAAGTTTTAAGTGTTTGTGTGATTTGATTTTTTTAAATTTATTTATTTTTTAAAAACAGAAATTAATTCAAATAAAGATTTTATTTTTTTAAAATAGATTTTTTATAAAAAATAAAATTTTTAAAAAAAGAATTTCAGAAAGAGCTCTAAAACGAAATTTTTTTTAAGAAAACATACTTTTTTTAAAGAAAATATACCTTTATTTATGAGAATTTTTCTCTTTATTTCAAAAATGTCTTTATTTATAAAAAATAATTTCAATATTATCTATTTTTATTTTTATATAATTTATTATTAATTATAAATTTTATGGGATATAAAAATACATTTTATATTTCTAAAAATTTATTTTAAATAAATAAAAAAATTAATTTTTTATTGTGAAAAAAATTTTGTGATTAATAGAAAGTTATTTTTTAAATACCTTTTATAATAATTTTATCTAAAATTAAAATTTATATAAATTATTTTACAAAATAACTTATTTATAAAAAAAAACTTATAAAACTAAATTTATCAAACAATTTAGTTTAATGTTAAAAATTATTAATCTTATAAGAGTTTTATATTAACTTTTAAATTTAAAAAAAATAGAATGGACTCTAAGAAGGGCCCTCAATTATAAATAATTTAATTAATTATGTATCCAACATATATGCTGTTGCCAATTGATCTTTTCTTTTTAAGCTTCATTTACAATGTGGGACGTAGTGTCTAATCATTATCATAATTTTGCCAGAGTAACAGCTCTCATTTAAGTTATACCAAAGTTAGGTAGGCAATTAATTAGAGGCGCCAATTAAGTTACTAATAATATAAGTGTTCAGTAAATAATTTCTGCTAAGTGGACAAGGACAACACATGCATTCTGATATCTCTCTTGTAGGTTTTTGCCACAACTAATTAGGTCCATCATTTCTGGCAAAAGAAAAAAGCATAGTGTTAGGATTGGGGTGGTAGCCCTTATTATGCCACACTTTTAATTTTCCTACTTAATTGTGGTTGGCAAAAATTATAAGAAAAGATGAGAAGATTAATAGTGTGTTTGCATTATAATTAAGAGTAGAGAGATAAATGGAATTACGTAAAGCAATTCTATATACTAATTTCCAACAAATATATATTTTAAAGTTATAGATAAAAAAATAATTAAAAATTTTTCATTGGTGGTAAAATCCTTATGAGCCATGCTGCAAAAGATAGAGTAAAAAAGGGGTTTATGCATTCAATCTCTCGATTAAAATAAATAAATACGTTACTTTTCTGTGGCTTTTCCTTTCTATTAATGTAGTTAATTCACAAAGTCACAACTGATATGGCAAAGTCATGTAAGCGGCACGTCTAGGTGGAAATTGGCTTTGCAATAACATAAGGTTTAAATATTCATCTGCGTATGAGTATTTAAACAGAGACTCGGTGAATGGATGCAATTCAATTTCCTGGGCTGGTATCTGAAAAACAATGGTCTCGACCAAGCTTTGCAGTGATCCAAGCAGATATTCCAAGCAACAAAAATAACTGAGAATTTTCAATGGTCAATATTCTGTGAAGCAACCAATATTGATGTGTAGCAGCCGAAATGGGACTTCGGGTTTTGATTTGTAACGTAATACTTATTGACAGAGACAAAAGGCTTAAAAAGATCAAACTCTCAAGAAAGTTGCACTGTTTGCAAGGCCGATTCAGAAACCTAAATATACCCTTCAAAGGTTCTTTTAACTCAAGCAGCTAAATTGTTTTAGATTCAGAGCAAGGTTATCAGTGTCATACAACTTAAAAGAGCTTAATTAAATTCTTCTTCAAACCATAGTTTTGATTGAATTAAAATATGAACACGTGGCCTACATTTATAGGTACAAACAAAGAAAAATGATTCTGATATTCAATATACATTTCGATTGTTGCGTAAACATTGTGTTGTAAATAAACGAGACAGAAAACTTTCCCACCCATCTTTACGTTTCTATCTTTCTTACGGAAACAGGACGTCAAAGTTAGATATGGGATTCATTCTAGGACCACCTGGATTCTGAAAGGGAGTTTTCTAGTTGAATCAGGACAATCATCAATGAGGGCTTTACTCACTTTCTTTCGCTATAGCCTATATGCCATATGACGATGTGATCTAGTAAGTACTTTTTCGCAAGGAGAAGAAAACGATGTTATACGTATACAGGCCAATTTTTTTTTAAGTCCTTTTCGTTTCAAGCAACCACCAAAAAGCAAAAGACATTGGATGCTACATCGGCTATGAGCAGATGGGTTATTAGGCATTTCATTTTCAATGTTGATCAAGTTCCTTAATCATTACTTGCTGCCATCGGAAACAGTAGCAACTTGAATGATTAATCTAGCTCTAGAATTTGCATTGGACTTGTTTTCTTCAAAGTCTTTATATTGGGCAATGAGGGTCGGCAGTCGGCTCTGCTTAGATGGCGGCTGGCACAAAGTTTATATCAATAAGTAACAGCTATAGATACCTAAACAGAGAAGATTTTATTGCTAGATATAATGCAACTATCAAATCTTATTTTTATGATGTCCTGAAGTGGAAGTAACAGGCGGAGGAACTGGATCATTCCAGGCCTTTTCAAGTGCGTGTCAGTATTACTTCTTAATAAACTGATCCAACTTTTTTCTCTTTTTTCCAAAAAGACAAATGTGGATGGTGAAAGGATGGCACTTACTAGAGGGGAACATCTATAGCTCAAATCAAGAGAAAATAATCAGAGCTTTTGGGCTGTGAGAAGATTATAGGGCAAATTGTTCGGATGATTCAATTGAGTGAGATGTAGACATAAAAGGGTACATGCAATTCACTTTTTACTTGGAAAAAGAAAAATCCTTTGCATTAGATGTTTGAATATGCTTTCATTTGTCTTCTTGTTGAGTTCAACGGGGAAATAGGAGACCTGCAGGCTGCATGTTATGGGCTCGATTTTGCATTATTCAGAGAATCTGCCAAGTTTAACTAGAAGCAGCTCAAAATACCCTGATTTTACATTTATTCAGGGATTGGGATTTGAGGATTTCAAGGCCTACCACTCCTATAGAGAGGCTAACTCTTGGGCTGATACTTCAGCTATGTAAAGATCTCATGAATCTGTGGGATTCAAATGTTTTTTACCATGCATTAGACTTAATTTTTAACCAAAAAAAAAAAAAACAAGGAAAAGCCCAAAATAGGCCACGGAGATATTCTAGTAGTCAATATGTCTCGTCTCTTTCAACCCTTCCTACACATCACGAACATAAAAAAATTGTAGGATCAGACTTCACATACTGATTTTTACACGATCAAGAGTTGAGGTTAAATATCTGGAATTCACCGCTTTCGCATCATCTCTTGACATTGACAAGAAACAGAAAAGAAAAGAGGAATTGGTTTTGGCAATACGTAGAAAAGTAACAGAAACGTACTACGCAAATACAGCCAGCCTAACGCATATTGGGCTTGTCATGCCTCTCTTTCCTGTTTCTAAGAAGCCCCGTAACCGTAGTGCTGGCCACCCTCTTAACTTTATGGGCTTTTGATATGTCCTAGACCCAAACCAAATAAATCATATCGACCAGGAATGGTTTCAACAGGAAGTTGACAAATGCTCGCAACTCATACTTTTTCTTGTGTTTATTCACAGTATGTAGTACAAAGAGAGTTGCTGATGAAGCCCAACCTCCGTTGCCCCGCAAATTGCTGCTTTTCGC
>NW_018397267.1:4933523-4934832 GCF_002168275.2 Theobroma umbraticum | reverse complement strand
TAATAAAGTTGAAGGGTAAAATTGTTTTTAAGAACATTGTAAGTGTAATGTAATGTGATTGCATTAGTTTTGGACTGCAATCACATTATATCTTTTGGCTGTAATGTGATTGCATTACAGTGGTTTGTTGTAAAATAAACACTATAATATAATTTAATTGAATATATTATGAAAAATATACTCTCACTTCTCTCGTACCAAACGTTACCTTAAATCAAATGTGCCTCCCACTCTCATTTTAAATATGCACTTATTTATAAATTTATTATCTAACTCCACCGGTAAGAAGATAAAAGAGAAAAAAAAAAGGAAAAGGGTAGACATATGGGTCACCAATGCCATCGATTGCATTTACTTTGAATCATAAATTCAACATGACCTTTGACCACAGTTCTTGCGATGTGCTGTCTCTTCACCCATTGGGGCCATGGCCAAGTTGAATAAGTTTTTTTTCCAATCTTTAATCAATTTCTCATGAAACATGCAACTTACTACTCCTACTGTTCATCAAGTACTAAATGAATGTTGGTGCAAAAGCCTGTTTGAAAGAAATAATTAAACTGTCTTGGGACTTCTAATTTCATCATTAGATGCTCTTCTACACAATCTTAATCATTTTGCTGTTGATAGGTGTAATACACTGCTGGTTAAAGATACAGAATGAGGCTAAGGCTATGATATTCTCCTACGGCTGAAATTCCCACTTTGTCAAAGTTTAAAATAAGCCGGCCTAAAGACAAATGAGAAATGGACTGATGAACAACATGATTATACCTACATTTATAGTATTTACTTCAATGGTCCCCTTAGGGGTTTTATAATTCAGATATCTTGAATCAATTAGAGCTTTTAATTAACATCAACTACAATGTTTTGGGGGCAATTAATTAGCACCCATGATGAGTATTTCTACATAAATATTGTAATACACTATGTATGTTAACCAAAGTTGCAGCCTGGCTACTGAAAATGAGGAGTCTACAATAATTTCAGCAGTACTTTTGCACTGATTCTGCTACAAAAGTCTTGTTTTTATATATAGAATCATTAAAAATCATGCTGGATAAGCTTTATACAGATTGAAATCATAATTCTTGGTGTCTTGTATATGAAATGAAGTATATCATGTTAATTATCATGATGTTAGATAATGAACAATTAATTAAGAATACTTAATAATGGTTGATTAGTGAGTAATTAACTATATATGAAAGAGCATGATTACTCAGCTTAAATTTGATCCCTTTGCTTTGATATATACTGTATGGTTACTGCTTTGCCATCACTTTCCAAATCTAGTGCTTAGCCA
>NW_018397267.1:4931788-4933423 GCF_002168275.2 Theobroma umbraticum | reverse complement strand
GTAAAATAAATTAAAATAAAATATATAATATAAAATTATATTAAAAAATAAAAATAAAATATATAAATTATAATAATAAATAAAAATAAAATATATGACATTAAAAGTATATTTAAGAGATTGATATTATATAAAAATTAATAATAAAAAATATAAATATATTAAACTTATATTTTAATAACTAGAGATAATTTTAAAAATTAACATTACATTCCCGTTAAAGTACTTGTAAACCAAACCTGCAATGTTATTTTCTCTGTATTTTAATTATTATTTTGCTTGTATACTAAACACTGTAATATTATTTTCTCTGTAATAACATTATTTATAATTACATTACTTATAATCATATTACTTATATTAATATTACCTGTAATCATATTATATTATAAAGTAACAAACATCACCTAATAATATTTATAATCTTGAAAGGGTACCTATCTCAGCATAGTAGACAATGGTACACGATTCTTGACGTGTGCTGGGCTTAGGCTGATGTCATAGAAAGCCTGGATGGCTGGACCTGATTGAGAGCCAAGCCCTTACATTAGTGAAAGCCTGACTTAAACAGGCTAAATTTAACTTTTGAGATTCATGAACAAAATGGAGTCTAAATTTTGGCCCGGTTTCAAATACAAGTCTTCCACTTCTGTAACCTTTTTTATGTAGTTATTAGAGACATGTAACTAATTTCTTTCTTTCTCCAGTTTCCGCCATTGGTAACCATTGCTATTTTGTTGTGTATTATTATTATTATTATAAAAGGAAATTCACGTTGCAAGGCTGTCATAGGTGCTAAGAAACAAGTTAGGCTGTTTCTTCTTGTACAAGCTAGGTTGTTTCTTTTTGTACAAACTAGGTTATTAGGTAAATTATATATATAGATCCAAGCAGGTTTTCTTTAGAATCCAAAAACACGTAACAACTTAAAAAGCTCAACGTTGTTTTAATAATTTGCTCTTATTTGGCTCTGTGTTTATTAGTCGTCATGGATAGTGCATCAAATACAACAGATGCAACGACGACAAAGAAGAGTCGAGGTCGTCAACGAATTGAAATCAAGAAACTGGAAGATGAAAGCAAACGCCAAGTAACGTTCTCCAAACGCAGAAAAGGGTTGTTCAAAAAAGCCACAGAGGTTTCAACTTTATGCGGTGCGGAAGTTGCTATCCTGGCATTATCAAAATCCGGAAGAGTATACACCACGGATGGTGTAGATGCTGTTCTTGATCGATATCTCGCTGACTCATCTGATAGTAATCCGTTGCCAAAGCAAAAAGAAGTTGAAGAAGATAATGCTGGGTTTTGGTGGGATCAGCCGATTGAGAACTTGACTCTTGTTGAGCTGGTGGAATATACTATGGCGCTTAACGACTTGAGAGAAACCGCAGCGGCGAGACTGGAGGAGTTGAACATCCAAAATTCTACTTATTTGTGGCCATTCGTTGCTGATGAGGATGTGAATGAGGCGGATATCGTACACCAGTTCATGGTCGAGCGAAACTATGATTGATGTCTTAACTCTGCCAATTCCACTCCTCTTGGGCATCGCCGTTGAATTTGGTCACAACATAGTTAGAGAAGGATTAATTCATGGAGTCTGTTACTCCTTTATACTCTTATAGGAAGAATTTT
>NW_018397267.1:4922532-4931688 GCF_002168275.2 Theobroma umbraticum | reverse complement strand
TTACTTTGATAACCAAGGGAAAGAAGTAAAGAAGATGAAGAAAATAATATGAAAAATGAATCTTTGACAGCTGCATTTACGGCTGCGGCACATTCAATGAGGTTGCTAGGTAGCTCCAGGACGAAAAAGAAAGGGAATGGAATTGCAGAAAAGGAGAAGATCAAGTATTTTAAGTATGATCCCTTTAGCAATTCTGAATCAGCTATAGCCAAGGTCTCAGCTGTTACTAATGATGATTTGAGACTGAGTAGTGAGAGTGAATTTGAGAACCCACTCTCTGATGAAGAGGCATAAACTTTTGATGATTCGTTGTCAATTTCATTTCCTTATTAACTATACCAACTCCCAAGAAAAAAAAAACCCTTGGGATTTTGTTCAACATCAATGTTTTTGATTGGCTTGAAAAAGAATTTCAGGTACAATATACTCCCTTTATTTAAAAAAAAAAACAATTTCTAATTTGCCATCAAGAGTTACGAAAAGGACAAATGAGACGACTAAAATATGTGTAGAACTTAGACCAGGTAGCTTCTAAAATTTGTTCTTGATGATGGCCCTTGTTAGACTTATCTGCATACGCGAATTTGATCCCAAAGGGATCCTTAATGAAATTCATACCTGTAAAAACCACACATTTGGTTATTGAGTTATATTATGATCAATTCAAAGACCCAAAATTGCTGTTTTAAATAGCAGGAGGAGAAAAACTGTAACTCGCATGAAATGTGCAAGCAGCCCTGAATCTTTTCCACATAAATCTTGCAGTTGGGTCATCTCCTCCGCTTAATTTTTACTTATCAACCTCCATGATCATGATATCTTCCCTTGACCTCTCGTCCTTAACTCAGATTTTGAAACTCACTGCATGAGATTCCAGCATGCCATGCGACCTTGCATTTTGCACAGAACAACCTATGACAATTTGGACACTCCGATTCAACCACATGGTGCCCTCCATCATCCACAAACATAGCAGAGCAATCCTGGAAAGGGCAGTAAAATTTCTGGGACCCAAGAATCAATGACTCGCAAAGGGCATTTTCCCATCGATCAAACACTTCTCCTGGAACAATTGAGCGACAAAATTGCGGTTCTAGAGAACCTTTACAGTTCAACTCAGGGCATTTAATTAGTAATATATTTTCTTGTATTTTTGCGGCTACATGGTTTCCAATGCAGTTAGTGCAGAACAAATGGGTGAAACTGTTGCTTGTAAATATCTGTCCTGTTGGTTTTACATCCATGCAAATAAGACATGAACCGCCTTGCGTTTGAGAAATCGAAGAATCGGCAGTTTCTTTCTCTTTTCCTTTATGGCTGCCTTTCCTAAAGTTGAAATGCTGACACATCTGCAAGTCTGTCGAGCCAGTTGGCACACTGGAAAAGATTGCTGAGGACACTAAAACCTCTTGCAACTGTAACTCAAATGTATATTTCTCATCGGATAATGGAAACACTTCTTCATCGTCAATAAGGGCTGAGAAATAGATATCATCTGAGAGAAGATTGCCAGAATTTGCTAACACCACCATCTTTTCCACTTCACTAGAGACATGGGAAGCAATTGTGAATTCATCTGCTTCCAGTTTTATATGCTTAGGCGCAATTTAGTCTAGGGAAGGTGGACAGTTTTGCCTAGTCTTTTGGGTTGGATTGGAGTAATGTTAGTGTACATCGGGGAGATGCAGTTCTTTTGACAATGAAAATCGATTTTAATTCCCATGTATTTTCTTCCATTGGAAGATTCAATGAAGTTGCTTTCCCAAAGAAAGAAGGCCTAGATTGAAATTGTGATGGGATCAATCAAGGGGCCTAGATTCTTAGGACCATGAATATGTGATGATGGTCAGAGGCGGAGGGGAGGGGACTAGTGTGGCCCCACTCTCAAACAATTTTAAAATTTTTATAAATTATTTTATTTTTAAAAAAATTTTATAATTTCATTTTTATAAAAATTTTAAAATTTTATAATATATTTTTATGATTTTGAAATTTTATAATTTTATCCTTATAATAATTTTTTATTTACTTTTGCATATCTTTATACTTTCAAAATGATTGTAAGTCATTTAAAGTTGAAAGTATTTGCAACCTTACAAATAAATATTACCTTGATGTCTTTACTAAGTATAATAAAATGAATCTAAATTATCAATTGGATCTATTCAAACGTTAACATTCTTTATAATCAAGTTTAAAAAATATATCTACACTTTTTGAATTATATCAATTATTGAAAAAGACGAGAATATCAAAAGTTTACTTCTTTATTCAGGAATTGATCTGACTTATCTTGATTCTTTTAGTTTCCACCGCAATATTAGAATGTGTATTTTTTTCTATGAAACTCGTAAAAAATGAGATTCGTAATAAAATGTTAGATGATTTTCTCATAAATTTGTTGATAATTTTTATTGAAAAGGAAATCATTCAAGACTTTGACATTGATTCAATAATAGATGCTTTCAACTCTAGAAAAGATCGTTGAGCTTAATTAAATATGCCCAATCTTAGTATGCAATAGTTGTTGAAAATATCTTTATTTTGTATTTAACATGTAGTTGAAGTTATTGGTATAATTTTCATATAAATTTTTTTCATCTAAGTTACTTTGTATTTTTGTCAAATATTGAACTTTTAATATGTTTGTTTTATAGATAATGTCTTCACTCAAACGTAAAATCCTGACTCTATCATCGATGATGATGATTAGTAATCCATTCATATTTTTTTTGATAATACCATTTTGTTTAAGTGATTTTTATTGATCTGAAATCCAAAATGCCATTTCAAGTTCTAAGTTTTAATTTTGAAATACTCATCATGGCATTAAAGCTGTACAAATTCTAGTAGAGATCTGCTACTCAAGGGGGACGGTCGACTTACAAAATAAAGAACTTAAAAGCTCTAATCAACATAACACACAACATTGTGCTCAAAATCGAAGTAAATAGCAACTTACATAAAAACAAACTCTGCCACTGCAGAAGCAATCATCAATTGACTTTCCAAAAAGGGAAGGTTAAGAGTGAGTCAATTGTTTGTAAACTCACTCACTTTTCTCCTATTGCGAATTTTCTCTTCTTACATCCTTCTTTTCTTCGTTTTCCTCTTCTTTTTTCTTTCTTTTTCTTTTTCTTCTTTTTCCTTTTCTTTTTTACTTTTCAATTTTCCATCACTTTCTTTTGGTTTTTCCTTTCCTTTTCTTTTTTTATATCAACTTATTTTTCCTATTATGTTTAGGCCTAAGACTTTTCCAAAAAATGAGTTGACACTACTCACCCTGCCAAACATTAGTGTCTCCCTCCCCTACCAAACACAATGCTACCTCAGTAAATCACATTCATTGTAGCCAATCGATTTGTTCAATAAAAAGACCCTTACAATAAAAAATAAAGGTTTCTTTTCATTTCTTTCTCTTGTTTTTCCCTTTTTCTCATTCCTTTTTTCCATTTTCATTTTTCTTCCTTTTTTCCTTTTTCCTTTTCTTATTTTCTCTCTCTCTTTTTGTTCTTTTGTCCTTATACTTACCAATAATCCAACATTAATGAGGCATCGTCAACTCTCGATAATGGACTTGCTGCAAAATAGACATACAATAAAAACTAAAAGATGTTAAAAGTTAAGAAAACACAGAGATGGGCTTGCCCAATCACCTCCTGCTAATAGCTTTTGCATCACTGCCCAAGCATCTACAAGTAGTTCATGATCGCTGCATCCCCGATTTGGCAAGTTCATCAGCTATATCATTGGCTTCTCTAGGGATTTTCACAGTATTCCAAACTGCCACCCTTCTCTTTAGCCTTCCAATTCCGACCAGATTTTTCCTTAGTTTCCATGGGGCTTTTTCTGGATTCTATGTCCATATAACTGCATTGCTTAAATCACTTTTAACCACAAGATCATGTAAGCTTGCCCACTGAGAAGCACCAAAAAGCTCAAAAGCCTCCTTCATAGCAAGAATTTCTGCTCTATTAGCATCATCACCCTCTACTGCTTTAGAGAACATTATTTTGACTGTCCCGACCTCATCTCTTAATACCCCTCCAATAGCTGCCAGACCTAAGTCCACTCGGGCAGCGCCATTAATGTTGCATTTTAAACATCCACTCATCGGGGGCTTCCACTCAACTTGCCGTGCATTGGTCCTTCCTTTGGACATTGTTCTTGTTACTAGACTGCTTGGCATAACCTCAACATGATTGTACTTTAGTGGCCATTTGGCTCAGGCCCAGCATGCCACTTTAGTTTTGACCAAGTTCAAGCATTGTTCACCGTCCCTCACCTTACCTTGAAAAATGATATTGTTTCTTATCAACCAAATAGTCCAAATCGTGGCCAAGAACGCAAGTCTCCAAACTTTTTTGTCACCTACTCTAAAAAGACCATTCCAATCGAGAAAGAAGTTGATAAGCTTTGATAACCCCGCCCATTGGACTCTCTAATGACTCCCCAACCCTATCCAAATCTTCCAACTTTCAAGACATCCAAAAAAGAGATGATCAACAGTCCGGTTTCTCTCTACATAAGACACAAAAGGCAAGCTCGGTTCTGAAGAGGCCTCTTTTCACTAACTTGGCTCGAACCGTTACCCAGCCTCTCAAAACTCTCCAACAAAACACCTTAACTTTTAAAGGGGCAACTCCCTTCCGAACCATCCTCCAATGCTCACTAGCAATCCTAAGCCTTTCCATGATAGTTTTGCAAAAATAGCTTACTGTGTACTGCCCATTAAGGCTTACCGTGTACTCGTCATCCACTTAGTGATTTTCAAATAGCCCATTCAACTCCTTCCATTGTTCAATCTCCCACTCTAAGAAAGGTCTCCTCCCAACTGTTAAAAGAGATAATGAGAACTATAACAAGTATTCTATGAACAAAATCATTTGCTTCATAATTGTGTCTTGCTATCATTTATTAATTTATCTCTATTTTGTAAAAATTGAGATAATGGAGAAAGCATACTTAACAAAATCCATTAATTTTTCTTAAGATAATAAAATTTTAAAAAAAACATATAATCGCTTATAGCCTAAACAACTGAAAGATAATTGAACGACCTTTTAAGAGATGATTTGGATTAAGAAAAATCAATCAAGAATCATAAAAAATATATGTAAGAGTAATGACTATAGAAGAATATATTCAGTGTTAGTAAATTTTCCAAATTCTAACCATTCCCCCTTGTATTGAACTCGTAAATTTTTTCAATATTATTTTTGTCAATGTTAGAATATAAAAATTTCATCATAAATTACTTTAATTTTCGCATAAAATACATATTCTTACTTGGCAATCATTGATTTTAAGATTAATGTTTAATTATATTAAGAAGCTTAATTAAAATCCATGAGTGGGAATTGAATTGATTGAAATGGCACCTTCGAGACAATGACAATTGACAATCGAAAGTGATGAGTCCTAAACCACAGAAGAAAATGCCAAGATATATAGCATCGTCCATATTCCATATCCAGTTCATTAGGCAGGAATAGGATCTCAAAACACTCCAAAATCCATGAGACTTACTTCCCTTGTGGACATCTTGTGCCAAAATCAAAGTATATTGACAATGAAAAAGGGCAAAATATCTAGTAGGATATATAGCCCCATCTAAACTTTAATGTCAATGCTGCATCCAACAAAGACACACTGGCCGTAACCGGCTTTTATTGTTGTGGACAAAATGAGGACAGTGATGGGCAAGCATGAGTAGCGATACCTATCTTACAAATTTTGAACCCAATATATATAAATATATATATATATATATATATATATGTATAATGCCTAGCCTTGGATTTATATTTATCCCTTGTTGTCTAAAACGACCCGTCACAAAAATACACAGGCTGCTCGCTTTTGTCTTTGATTTTACATCATCAATCGATTATCTTGTAATTCCTCATCTCACAATTTGAACAAGAAAAACAAAGGAAATAAAAGTTGTATATATGATATGAAAATCTTTCTTCTCTTTTATAGAAAAGAAATCTCGATCCGATAATCAAATACACCCCTCTGCTGCATTAGCTTCGGCTTTATATATATATATATATATATATATATGAACTTAGTGAATTATTATGAGACTATTGCCCAATGCTTTCGGATTTGATGAGGTGCTTTATTTCTCCGGCGGAGATCCTCTAGAAGGACGCTTGTCTCACGGAGGCCGGAGGAGCTACAGTGCCTATAAGATCCCAGCATTTGTTTAGTAGATACTTCGAGTTCCTTCATTTCATCCAAAACAATTTGCCTGTCCCTGCACTCTATGCTGCAAAAGCCTTGGTCACCCCTGCAAAATCACATAAATTCCATCAGAATTTAGCATACAAAAATAATAAATTTACACTTTGCTTAAACAGCCAGAATTTAACCATATACCATGATCTGAATCCTTCCTATATATGTTATAAACGCCCCAAAAGAATTTTTCTATACATAAGTATACAATTATGGTATGAAATTTGTTTACCTGTACATGTAAACTTCTTTATCTAGGCTTAAGTTCTTGTTGCATAGATGACATGATTTGAGAAAGCAAGATTGGTCAGCCGGCGACCCACCGTCGGGATGGCCATGATGCTTTTTACAGGTGGGAAGGCTAAATTTCAATGCAGATTTAACAACAACATTAGATTTTCCCTGCGAAATTTGTGTAAGGATTCTCAACCCAACAACAACCGGTGAGCTCTTGGTAGAGCTCGCATATGCAGGCTTGTTCTTGCCCTCCTCACTCTCTCCTTCCAGCTTGAAGGGGCTCCTAGGTTTCAGAACCATTGCTGTTTACAGAACAATGAACGGAGGACTACGCAGAGAGACAAAGATGAGAAGAAAAAAATTGATGAGAATTGAGAGAGATTTCGGAAATGCAGGAGTGATGGATATTTAATAGCAGCTTTTTGACCCACGAGATAAATAAAATAATGTGTATGGTGAAGTAGTGTAGGGACATGTTTAATTTGTTTATCTTTTAGTAATATACACGTGAGAATGTACTGTTCACCGCCATCGACCTTTTGCATTATTAAACCAAAGTGATCAGTAATCAGAGAAATTGAAAGCCTTTTTAAGTGTTAATTTGGCCCACCAAGAGGAGACCTTTAGCAGCTTTTAACCTTTTGAACCATTCACTTTTGGCAAACATGGGAAACGTGTTCAATTAAATAATATACACCTCCTTTTTGTTTCTGTGTTTATTTTAGTAATTAATCTTTTTTTGGGTCCTGTAATCATCTTTAATAATACATATCCTCCCATCCTCCCAGCATGGAGAAATTATTTGTGTTATTTTTTTACATAGAAATATGTCATGGGTCATTCGTCCTTTTCTTAACCACGAGAAAATGACGATTAGCAACCTCTAATTAAATTATTAAGATTTAATCAACAAGGCTTAAGGCTTAAACAGAATGCTATCCAAGTGGCATCCTGCTGGTCCAACACTCTAGCATAAATTTGCTTAACCTAACAAAAACGTGTTCCTTGTTGCCCTCAATATATCTGCTTTTCCTGCTATATTTTATTGCAGGGCTCGTTTGGTCAAAGTAAAACTCAATTAGGGATGCTGAAATAGGTAGAAATAGTAATGAGTATCCTGTTACAAGATATTTGTGAGTATCTAATCCAATTATATAAGATTAGTATATCTTATAATTGAATTTG
The DNA here is from genome assembly GCF_002168275.2 of Theobroma umbraticum. NCBI lineage: Eukaryota > Viridiplantae > Streptophyta > Magnoliopsida > Malvales > Malvaceae > Theobroma > Theobroma umbraticum. Next base: position 4,924,020 of record NW_018397267.1, on the reverse strand, counting down.
GATAGTGATTTTACCATTCGTATCGAGTTCAGGTAGGGTTTGAGTACCCATTGAGTATCCGATATCCAAACTCGATTATATTTTATTTAATTTCATATAATTAAAGATAAACTAACATTATTAATTAAATTAATTCATAAAACTATGATTATTAATTACCTTATAATATCTTTTAATACTTATATTTTATAGATTATATTAATTTATAAAAAATATAATTACTATTATATATGTATTTTTAGTATATATACTTTAAATATAAACATATTTACTGTTTATTTTGTGTTAACATTACAAAAATTATAACTTATAAAATTATTGTTTATGATATATACTTTTGTGTAGATAAACTTAGAAAATATATACCTAAAAAAAATTGTGAGATTAGAATAATTTTAGAATCTAGTTCTTTTTTTTTTAATTTCATAGACAAACCCATATAGTTAATTAAACTTGTAATGTTTAAATTGTTGTTTGAATATTTGTTTTTAATTATTTAAGTTGATATTTGAGATATTTGTTTTTGATTATTTAAATTTCAATTTTATTATTTATGTGTTTTTATAAATTTAATTATTAGTGAATTATATGAAATATAGATAGAAATATTATTGTATATAGATACCGATATGGATTCGAGTTTGAGTAATTGGGTATCCATGAAGAGTATTTTTATAATTTTTTTTACATAAATAAAATTTTAAATGAATTCGAGTAATTATCGGATAGTGGGTATGTATAGGGTTTGGGTTAAAATAATAAATTTAAAAAATATTCAAATAATTATCAAGTTCGAATATTTCATTTTTTAATCGTGTTTGGGTTCGGGTATTTCAAAATTAACAAATACCCTACCCGTTAACATCTCTAAAAATAGAGACTTTAGAAACATTCAAATCAAATCAGGCTCATTGTTAGTAGTGCAAAAATTAACTAGCCCTATATCACTATCCTATCCGAATGCTCATCTTTTGAGAAGAATTAAAGAACACCTTAACCGGGATTGGGATTGCTCAATTTCTCATATAAATCGTGACATCAATCAATGTGCCGATTAGATGATTACATATTGTGATAACTTACAATTGGGGTTACATCAATTTGATTTTCCATCAAAAAATATATCATACATTCTATATTTGCAGACACTTTAAGTGTTTTATGACCAAGAAAAAACCCCTAAACTTGCTTGTCTTCCAACGATTGACATTTGGCAACAGCACTACCAAATAATAGTCTTAATTTGTTTAAAAATTAACTGACCCCTAAACTAGTAGATCAGCATACTAATCAATTAGTGTTTTTGTTATTCATGAAGTTCTATATATAATTAATGCATGAAGAAAAGAAGTTCCTCATTTTTGTATCCTGTTTTATTTTTTCAGTTGTTCTTGATATGATACATGATCCTATGGTTTGTGAAATGAATATAAATTTGACATTTGTAGGGCCCATGACTTTTATTTCATATTTTGTTTGTTAGACTTT